>NC_048314.1:24481777-24599295 GCF_013100865.1 Trachemys scripta elegans
GGGGGGGGGGGGCAAAATTGTTTTTGCTTTGGGCGGCAAAAATCCTAGAGCCGGCCCTGGCCATGAAACACAGCCCAGGCACCCCAAGGTTCAGGGCTTGGGAGGGGTTCTCCCTTTGGGGCAGCACAGAGGGGACCCAACAGCCATGTCCCTCAGCCATTCGCCAAAGCCGTTCACGTTCACGCTGTCATGCTGCAAACAGGGATTCAATCGCAGCAGCTGGGCAATGAGCGGACGCGTGTGTGAGAATGCAGACCCCAGGTCCCTCCACGCGCTGTACATGGCAAAGGCATTCGCTGGTTTGTTTGGGTCCTCAGCCTCTGAGTCCAGGCTAAGGAAGGGCTGTGTGAGTTGTTGTGAGACTGGAGGTGGGATCTGGGCCCCAGAAAGCAGCCCCCGCCAGGGCACAGCATGCTGGGAAGCTGGACAAGAAGCCAGCGGAGGAAGCTCAGTGAGGGAGGCCGGTGGGCTATGGGAGAGCCGGCATGTTAGAATGGAATGAAGATTAGCTTGAGTTCTGCCATAACTTTGCCAGAGCCCCTTCCATAGTCCTGCACTGCCAGCACCTGGGCAGCCCTGGTTTACTGCCCACCTGGACTGCACATTTTCTGTGTGCAGGGGCGCGGTGGTTCTGGGGTGCGAGCACGTTTGGCCAATCGGAGCGAAGATGCAATAGCGGGTGACTTATCTGACCAGCCCTTACTACAGCACTCAGATAGCGAGACCGAGCGATAAACCATTGCAGAGCCCTGTTCAGGCCAGAGCGATAACCATCCTGTGCGAGATAATCGATGTTTTCCAGAGAATTCCCCGGGTGCTGAGGGATGCTGAAGGGATGGGAGGAACTAGAGGTCTGGTCACAGACATTCCTTGAGCAGAGAAAGAGGCAGAACTGGCCTGGTAAAGGATCTGTTGTGATTTAGCCACTTC
This sequence comes from Trachemys scripta elegans, assembly GCF_013100865.1. NCBI lineage: Eukaryota > Metazoa > Chordata > Testudines > Emydidae > Trachemys > Trachemys scripta. The sequence continues at coordinate 24,482,708 of NC_048314.1, forward strand.
AGCCTCATTCTGACTGTTATTGCAAAGGACCCAGCGTTCTCTCCCACTCCCTCCACAGGACACCCTGTCCCCTTGGCGCCTACAGCCCACATCCCTCACAGGTGTCCTCCTCCTCCCAGCCCAAGAGCGTTGCAATCCCCAGTTGGCCCCATTCTCAGGTTAGCTGGCTGAGACATCTGTACCTGAAATGCTCTTGCCCGTCTCCCAGCAGCTGGGTGATGACAGTGCAGGGCTGGGAGTGGCTAGCGAATCCGTCCTTCAATTCCAGCCCATGCCATTCATAAACCACTCGCTCAGCTGAAGAATCCTGCAACCGAGCGCACCTGTTCTCCAGCCCTGTAATCGGCTACTGGAATTCTATGAACCAGGCATGTGCCAGGTCTCTTGTGAGCCGCCGGCCCGGGACAGGCTGTCGTTAGCTGGCCCTGCCACTGATCTGGGACTAAGCCTCACTCCCACCTGTACTGACCTTTTACCCCCAATTTCCATTTAGCTAAAGCCTGACTGTATCGTTTAGGAAAACAAAAATCTCCCTCTTTAGCTCCTCAGTCCATCTTTAGCCAAGGGTCCCTGAGCGCTGGTCACTCATGAGTCCATTGCCTACCTCTGCAGCCGGCGCAGTGCCCGTAACAGGGCCAGGCCCTGTGCATCGGGGCCATCAGCCTCACTGCCGGGCATATGCCACGTATAACGAATGCGGAGGGGACCCGGGTGCTGTGGGTGGGTGGGGGGTAGGCAGGAGCAGGTAGCTACTTACATGCTAAGTTCTGGCATGGCAGCCGCTCGAGCAGGTTTGATGGGGTTCCCCAGAATGAACCGTCCAGCCCCCGACGTCAGAGGAGGTTTGGGCCAGTGCTGGGATGAACAACACCCAGCTGGAAGGCTGGGGACACGGCTGAGACCCACAGCGAGGGGATGGGAGGAGGTTGGGACTGCAGTGGGGTTCTCTACAATGCCCATGGAGCAGCCTACGGGGCAAGGCTTTGGCCGGGTTCTCGTCTAGTCCCTGGTGGTTTCTCGCTAGCTGGCAGGCTGGCCTGCCCTGCTCAAGGGGTGTTAGGGCTGCCGGGCCAGCCGCGGGGCACTGGAAGAGCTGGCCTAGGGCTGGAAGAGCAGGGGTGTGCACAGGCTGGGGTTACACTGCCCTGGCAGAGCTGTATGGCCAGATCGGTGCCCGCACTGGCTGAGGCTTTGCCAATGGCTCCCACGCACCAACGGCGTTTTACCTTTTGCCTGCAGATCCCATCTATAAACAGGAAACCCAGGCGCTGTCGGCCCCTTATAACTGGGGGGAAGGCGCCTGCCCAGATTCAGCATCATGGCCAGGGCACCAAGGCGAGCGGGGGAGGAGAAGGGGGGAGCAGAGCAGGGCTTCTGGGCTGGCCTGGGCTTGACTATGGGGCCTTCTGCCCAGTGGCCTATGAGCTCAGGCCCTGCCCCGTGAGAGCGTGGGCGCAAGGGGCTGACACTGGGGACTAACGCCCAGCGAGTCGGACTGTGGCGGCTGATGGGACTCGCTTATGAGCACACCATTTAACCTGTCCCGGCAAGTGTCTTGGGGCAGCGCGGGAACCCCCCTTCTTCCCCCCAGTGCCTCTGGCCTGTCCCAGCACTGCAGCCTCCCTGCCTTGCTCCAGCATCAGTGACAGACTTTCTGTGCGGGCGCCAAGCTGCTCCTGCAGCCCTGCTCTGCTCTGAGCCTGAGACTCCAGCAAAGAACCTCAGGGCTCTAGGTTCCTTCAGGTGTTTCTAGGGCCCATGTGACCTCTCTTCACTCAGCACTGCTGCTCCCTTGAGCTGGAGATGTATTCGCCGGCTCCAATAGCTCCCAGGCTGAGCCAAGCCTCAAGCCATTAGTTATGGGACCTCTCTCCAAAACCTCCCCTGCCATGCGCTCGGTGACTAACTACCCCGTCCTCAGTGGGACGAGCCTTGGGTCCCCTCCCCGTGCTGAGAGCAGGGCGTGAGACAGCCCTGTGCTGGGCAAAGAGCGTCTGTCAAATGGAAAATCTCACGCTCTGGTTTAATGCTAGAGACCAGGGCCGGGGAGGGGGGGTTTGGCCCCAGGCTCATCAAATGGGGAAAGGGCTGCGTGTGAGGAACAGGGACCCTTGGGGACGGCATCGAGGCTGGAAGATTTGAGGCCGCCTCTCTCCCCTCCAGGCAACACGTTGGCCTTCAAGCAAAGCACCACTTTATCTAGAGGAGAAGCAAACAGCCCACTGGCCGTGGGTGTGCGCGCAGGCGCCGGGTGACAGTTGTGCAGGTAATGAGGGCTGACAAAGGCTGCAGGAGGGAAAGGCTGGAGCCAGCACCGTTCTCCCCTGGGCGAAGGCAATACCAAGCGTGTCAGGCGGAGCTGCGGCTCCGGGCTCCGTCTGGAACGGTGTGCTGTGCGCTTGCCAGGTGACTGGTTCATTAGCTCAGTCTCCATGGAGGGGCTGCTCCCCCTCTCCAGGGAGAAGCCGTTTGCCTACCTCAGATGCACAGACAAGCAACATAAAGACACAAGTGTCCAGTAACGGAAGAGGAATAAAGGAACCAAAGCATGTGGACCTGAGTTCAGCTGCTGATCCTGGCTGGGTCCCTGCACGCTCACGTGCTGCCTGTTTCCTTGGCTAACCTGCCATTCCTAATACTTTCCTAGAGGCTCTGCTGGGCCCCGACCATGGGCTGGCCTTGCCGCGGGAGCTCAAGGCCCCAACGAACGTTCAGCTGGTGGGGGACAGTGCAGCAGGATCGTTCTGTTTCGATGAAGGTGGAACAAGATCCTTTGGCGACAGTGCCCGTCCAGGGGGAGGACACCAGCCTTTGGTGCGGGCACCAGCCTGGTCTCTTTCCGACACTCTCTACCTGGACACATTTCTCAGGGGCCCGTGTGTTACAGGGCCGGTGGAAAGCTATGGCAGGGCTGATGCAGTTTCCGGTAGGGTGTGTCTAACATGACCCTTCAGTACCGGTGCCATGGAGCTGGAATGTTTGGTGGGGCTCCTGAGAGCTGCTCTGCTGAATTTCTTGGCCTTCCCAGCGGTATTCACTGTCTTGCAGGGGGATTTTTTCACAGGGATTGTTTGCTGAATGGAGCTGGATTTGAGAGCTGCATTCGTGCTGCATGCCCTTCGATGTGTGCCGGGAGCGCCAACGCTGGGCACTGGCGTGAGGCCTGACCCACGCATCACACCTGGGCCCTTCCTTAGATGTCCAGTTGCAAGTCCACATGGCATGTTTTCTGTTGCAGCCTCCCCAGCCCCTATTCCAGCCCTCTGGATACGTGCAAACGAGGAAAATGAGATCAGTTATGTGCGTGTGTCTGTTCCCCTGCCTCCTAGTCAGGCATTCACTAGTGACAACGTATAGGAAGTGCCAAACTCACCTCCCCAGTGCTGGTTGCAGCCAGCCTGCTCCAAGCCTGTAAAATGGAAGGCTGTGAGAGGCAGGTTTTAGGCCACGTGTTTCTCTCGGTGATGGGGCTTTTTTTTCCTGCACACCGCCGTGTACAGGCCGAGCGATACAGATCCTGAGTGACCTGGAGCGAAGGGGGAGGTGGAGCGTATGGTTGAGCCGCCCTGACTCCTCGGAGCCAGAAGTAATGAGCTCTTGAAGCCCCTCTTGGCATTGGATTAACTCTGGAAAAGAAGGACAATACGAAATACATAACTAATAACCCCTAGCTCTGTGTGTTTATAAATCTTTGCTGCCTAGCGCTGCGTTCACATTTCACTTGCCTTAGTCTGTGGTCCTTAAAAACATAAATTAATGACAACCTTGCAGTTGCTCATTAATAATTGCTTCATTACTGTATGCGATTGCATTCTCTTGACAATAGTGGTGTTTGCTGGTGTATTTCTAATTATCTGGCATTTCAGCTGCCTAAGAGGGCCCAAGAATGCCTTGACGTGAGAGCAGCCATGTCTGAGGCATGTGCAGCACCCGGCACCCAGCTCCCAAGAGCCAGGGCTTTGTTTATTACTAGGCCTGGGCAAGAGGCTTGGACTTCTCTAAAGGGGCAGTCCCAAGGAGATGAATGTCTCGTCTATGCCACGGGTACCACGGCACCAAGCATCGTTAAACTCACGTTCCTGGGACTTGCAGGTGTTGTCTGGCTCTGCTGAGCTCGCCACGCCCTGCTTCAAACCCAGCCCCGCTCTCTGCCAAGCTGCAGCACTTCTCAGCCAGCCCTGCCAGCTCCCAACTCCCCGCTCAGATTGTCCCCGACTCAGCGCTCTGCAGCCACGGAGCAACGGGAACAAAGCTCCTTGCTGTGCAGAACCAGCATGGTCAGGCATTAAATAGGCCCACCCACAGGCCTGTTCTCAGCCAGCTTTCCTCTAGGAGACCAGCCGCTGCATTAGCAGGGCCAGCCTCTGGCATGCCAACCTTTCCCCAGCGCGCACGCTCCAGCTGTGGGCCCTGGCACAGAAGTGGCGACTTTGTGGCCTGAGCAGGTGCTCAGGCGACTGTTACTGGGACGAGAGGGTTGGGCCTGCTCCTGCTCCTCCGGGTGTGAAGCAGGAGTAACCCTGCTGCCGGCAGGGGCAGTACCAGGTGTGAAGCAGTGGAGGGCAGGCAAGACTAGGACCAGACTCTTCCACCGCCATCGCCAGGCCAGCAGCGACAGAGACTTGTTTCCAGCTGGTGACTCCCCTGTGAAATGGGTTTGCGGGGCCCAGTTTTGGGCGCCCTGCACTGCACCAGCCCAGCGGGCATAGAATCATAGAATCATAGAATATCAGAGTTGGAAGGGACCTCAGGAGGTATCTAGTCCAACCCCCTGCTCAAAGCAGGACCAATTCCCAGCTAAATCATCCCAGCCAGGGCTTTGTCAAGCCGGGCCTTAAAAACCTCCAAGGAAGGAGACTCCACCACCTCCCTAGGTAACGCATTCCAGTGTTTCACCACCCTCCTAGTGAAATAGTTTTTCCTGATATCCAACCTGGACCTCCCCCACTGCAACTTGAGACCATTGCTCCTTGTTCTGTCATCTGCCACCACTGAGAACAGCCGAGCTCCATCCTCTTTGGAACCCCCCTTCAGGTAGTTGAAGGCTGCTATCAAATCCCCCCTCATTCTTCTCTTCTGGAGACTAAACAATCCCAGTTCTCTCAGCCTCTCCTCATAAGTCATGTGCTCCAGACCCCTAATCATTTTTGTTGCCCTCCGCTGGACTCTTTCCAATTTTTCCACATCCTTCTTGTAGTGTGGGGACCAAAACTGGACACAGTATTCCAGATGAGGCCTCACCAATGTCGAATAAAGGGGAACGATCACGTTCCTCGATCTGCTGGCAATGCCCCTACTTATACAGCCCAAAATGCCGTTAGCCTTCTTGGCAACAAGAGCACACTGTTGACTCATATCCAGCTTCTCGTCCACTGTGACCCCTAGGTCCTTTTCAGCAGAACTGCTACCTAGCCATTCGGTCCCTAGTCTGTAGCAGTGCATGGGATTCTTCCGTCCTAAGTGCAAGACTCTGCACTTGTCCTTGTTGAACCTCATCAGGTTTTTTTCTGCCCAATCCTCTAATTTGTCTAGGTCCCTCTGTATCCGATCCCTACCCTCTAGTGTATCTACCACGCCTCCTAGTTTAGTGTCATCTGCAAACTTGCTGAGAGTGCAGTCCACACCATCCTCCAGATCATTAATAAAGATATTAAACAAAACCGGCCCCAGGACCGACCCTTGGGGCACTCCACTTGAAACCGGCTGCCAACTAGACATGGAGCCATTGATCACTACCCGTTGAGCCCGACGATCTAGCCAGCTTTCTATCCACCTTACAGTCCATTCATCCAGCCCATACTTCTTTAACTTGGTGGCAAGAATACTGTGGGAGACCGTATCAAAAGCTTTGCTAAAGTCAAGAAATAACACATCCACTGCTTTCCCCTCATCCACAGAGCCAGTTATCTCATCATAGAAGGCAATTAGGTTAGTCAGGCACGACTTCCCCTTCGTGAATCCATGCTGACTGTTCCTGATCACTTTCCTCTCCTCTAAATGTTTCATAATTGATTCCTTGAGGACCTGCTCCATGATTTTTCCAGGGACTGAGGTGAGGCTGACTGGCCTGTAGTTCCCCGGATCCTCCTTCTTCCCTTTTTTAAAGATGGGCACTACATTAGCCTTTTTCCAGTCATCTGGGACCTCCCCCGATCGCCATGAGTTTTCAAAAATAATGGCTAATGGCTCTGCAATCTCACCCGCCAACTCTTTTAGCACCCTCGGATGCAGCGCATCCGGCCCCATGGACTTGTGCACGTCCAGTTTTTCTAAATAGTCCCGAACCACTTCTTTCTCCACAGAGGGTTGGTCACCTTCTCCCCATGCTGTACTGCCCAGTGCAGCAATCTGGGAGCTGACCTTGTGCGTGAAGACAGAGGCAAAAAAATCATTGAGTACATTAGCTTTTTCCACATCCTCTGTCACTAGGTTGCCTCCCTCATTCAGTAAGGGGCCCACACTTTCCTTGATTTTCTTCTTGTTGCTAACATACCTGAAGAAACCCTTCTTGTTACTCTTAACATCTCTTGCTAACTGCAACTCCAAGTGTGATTTGGCCTTCCTGATTTCACTCCTGCACGCCTGAGCAATATTTTTATACTCCTCCCTGGTCATTTGTCCAATCTTCCACTTCTTATAAGCCTCTTTTTTGCATTTAAGATCAGCAAGGATTTCACTGTTTAGCCAAGCTGGTCGCCTGCCATATTTACTATTCTTTCTACACATCGGGATGGTTTGTTCCTGCAACCTCAATAAGGATTCTTTAAAATACAGCCAGCTCTCCTGGACCCCTTTGCCCTTCATGTTGTTTTCCCAGGGGATCCTGCCCATCTGTTCCCTGAGGGAGTCAAAGTCTGCTTTTCTGAAGTCCAGGGTCCGTATTCTGCTGCTCTCCTTTCTTCCTTGTGTCAGGATCCTGAACTCGACCATCTCATGGTCACTGCCTCCCAGGTTCCCATCCACTTTTGCTTCCCCTACTAGTTCTTCCCTGTTTGTGAGCAGCAGGTCAAGAAAAGCTTTGCCCCTAGTTGGTTCCTCCAGCACTTGCACCAGGAAATTGTCCCCTACACTTTCCAAAAATTTCCTGGATTGCCTGTGCACCGCTGTATTGCTCTCCCAGCAGATATCAGGGTGATTAAAGTCTCCCATGAGAACCAGGGCCTGTGATCTAGCAATTTCTGCTAGTTGCCAGAAGAAAGCCTCGTCCACCTCATCCCCCTGGTCTGGTGGTCTATAGCAGACTCCAACCACGACATCACCCTTGTTGCTCCCACTTCTCAACTTTATCCAGAGACTCTCAGGTTTTTCTGCAGTATCATACCGGAGCTCTGAGCAGTCATACTCCTCTCTTACATACAACGCAACTCCCCCACCTTTTCTGCCCTGCCTGTCCTTCCTGAACAGTTTATATCCATCCATGACAGTACTCCAGTCATGTGAGTTATCCCACCAAGTCTCTGTTATTCCAATCACATCATAGTTCCTTGACTGTGCCAGGACTTCCAGTTCTCCCTGCTTGTTTCCCAGGCTTCTTGCATTTGTGTATAGGCACTTAAGATAACTCAATGATCGTCCCTCTTTCTCAGCATGAGACAGGAGTCCTCCCCTCTTGCGCTCTCCTGCTTGTGCTTCCTCCCAGGATCCCATTTCCCCACTTACCTCAGGGCTTTGGTCTCCTTCCCCCGGTGAACCTAGTTTAAAGCCCTCCTCACTAGGTTAGCCAGCCTGCTGGCGAAGATGCTCTTCCCTCTCTTCGTTAGGTGGAGCCCATCTCTGCCTAGCACTCCTTCTTCTTGGAACACCATCCCATGGTCGAAGAATCCAAAGCCTTCTCTCCGACACCACCTGCGTAGCCATTCGTTGACTTCCACGATTCGACGGTCTCTACCCCGGCCTTTTCCGGCATGCACGGAGCTGTCTGGAGGCTGGGGATAGCCTGGCCCCCAGGGAATGAGCACCGGTCAGGGCACAGTGTGCGGGGTAGGGATGGAGGTAGACAGTGCCTTGGTTCTCCCGCACGCTCACGCCAGGTGCAGGCACAGCCTCCTGCACAGACAGATTGCCGTGGGGTACACGGACCAGCGCCCCCCAGCAGCTCCTGGGACAGCTCAGCCCCGGCCCCCCGCAGCATCTGGCACTGGGGACTGTGCCGTGCTTGGTGCATGTATGTGCTCTCATGCAGCCGTGTGGCATGCGTGCCTCTCTGCCGCCCGAATGTCTCACTTTGCTGCTGCTCCACGGCCTGCGTTTTACCGCTGGCTGCTGGTTCGTATCCCAGGGGCGGGGGCAGCACAGCCCGGCACATGACGCGATTACCAGGCAATGGCACCAGCGGCGCGCAAGTGATGGCGTGAGAGTGGGGGAGGAGAGGATGTGAAACCCCATTAGTTTGCTACAGACTGAGTTACACCGGCAGCAGCTCTCCCGGCGCCCCAGCGGCCCGTGCTCGGTTTCCTCCCCACTTGTTTGTAACACACGAGCCCCCTGCTAGAGCCAGCTCACGCCCCCGGCGGGTTCCAGGCGAATTGTCTTCGTCCTGTGCCGGCGACCAGCCACCTGGGGCTCTCCTAGAATCACGGGGGCCAGAGGAGCAGGCCCCCCCGGGCGGTGGGGCTCATAGGCTGGGGAGGCTAAACCTCCCCTACCCCCGGCCACGGCCCCGGCTTGCGCCCCTACGCAGGGCTCAGCTTGGGCCGGCCGGCAGCCCGAGGGTCAGGGCGGTTTGGCCAGGGCGCCTCTGGTGGGGGAGGGGGGTCCTAGAGACTGGGGGAGGGAGGGTGAAAGGGGGTGGGGGGGGCAGGGCCTTGGGCAGAAGGGGCAGGGCGGGGGGGGACCTCCCCAAGGGGGGTTCATGGGGTGCCTATGGGAGTGGGTTTGTCAGGGACCCATTTGGCTGCCAGTCACTCTGCAGTCAAGAGCCCATAAGCTCTGATCTAGGCCCACAGGCCCCTCCAGGGCCAGAAAGACAAGGTCTGACCTGAACTGTCCCCTGGCCTTGCAGCCCTGAAGACCTAGGCAGAGATTCTCTTTGTCCCTCCCCTGGTGTGTGGGGCACGTGCTGCGCAGCAGGCCGGGCTGGTCGGTGGGGGGGACGTGCTGCGCAGCAGGCTGTGCTGGGGGGCAGGGACGGACAGACATGGGAACAATTTGTATGGGGGGGGGGGCGCTGAGAGCCACTGAACCAAACTGTAAACTCTGCGTATGATGGAAACCACTTCCAGCTGCAGCCCCCCTAGTTCCAGCACGTAGACGGGTGGGCGATTGCTGCAGTGAGCCCTCAGCACGGCCATGGCCCAGGGGTACAACAGCCCATCCTAGTTATCAGAGCAGCCCCTGCAGTCGGGGGTCTTTGGCCTAGAGGTGCAGTGCTCTGTTCAGGACACCCGGCCCCTCTGCCTCAGCAAGCGAGAGCTTTGGTGCTGCTAAGCCCTATCGCCAGCAAACCCCTCGGCTCTGCCAGTCTAACCCTTGCCTTGCAGGTACCAGTCAGTGACCCGCAGGTCCTGAGGGCCCCAGAGAGGCCCCCCTGCAGCACCCAGTCCCTCTCCCTGGACGTTCCCAGAGCCAGAGCACACGCCAGCCCGTTCGGTTTGCTGAAGCCTCACACTTCAGTACCTAGCGCGAGGATGGCTTTGTGATAAAACCCAACCAGGCTTCTCATTAATATGGAGATCTACCTATCTCCTAGAACTGGAAGGGACCTGGAAAGGTCATTGAGTCCAGCCCCCTGCCTTCACTAGCAGGGCCAAGTACTGTCCCTGACAGATTTTTGCCCCAAACGGCCTCAAGGATTGAACTCACAATGCTGGGTTTAGCAGGCCAATGCTTGGACCACTGAGCTATCCCTCCCCCCCGAAGAGCAGAGCTGTAAATGCTGAAGCAGGGGAAAGAGCCAGGTCTGGTTACACACAAAGCAGAACAAAACACGCTGGCTAGTGTCTGATGCTTGGCAGATCACAGGCTCGGGCGCACTGAGAGACAGGACCCAGCGCCCCCAACCCACAGGGCTGACGTGGGGGGTGTTTATGTGGCCTGGGGGCTGAATCCAGGATTGGAGCTGGGGCGTGGGGAGGAACAGGTCTCTGGACGGCTGTCTGTCTCTCTTCCCCTGCCCCGAGCCCATCTCCAGGAGCTCCTCGGGGGCCCTGCAGCCACTGGAGAGGGGGTTGACTTGGGGCAGATTTTCTAGCACTGTCCCCCACTGTGCATGTGGCCCTTGGCCGCCGCTGGGCACTGAGCCCTGCTGGTGGGTGCTGGGCACAGGAGAGCCGGGCCTGGAGCTCCCATGGGGCTGAGGAGAGGAGGGCGCAGGCCGGAGCGTGGCTGGGAGGAGATGAGTGGGAGCTGATCCCCCTCCCACACGCCGTGCCACGGCCAGCGTGTAGCTCTGCATCGCCATGGGCTGCGGGAGCTGCTGCGCGGAGCCTCGTCCGGAGCGCTGCGGGGGCACAGGCTGAAAGCAGCTCTCGGAACTTGGCTCATTCCCGGGGAGTTGGTCTCTGGGCTTCAGGAATCTCAGCACAGCTGAAGCTCCCGCCTGCGGCCGCTCAGCACAGAGCCCTAGAGCCCACGGGGGGCCCACGGCCCCCATGAGCCAAGCACACCTCCTTCACGGCACACGGAGAACCCGAGTCCTCAACCCCCCCAGATTTCCCACTAGAGCCCGTTGTAAATATGGAGCCCGGGAAGGATCCTTTGGGCAGGGCTGAGAGGGGCAGCACCCGGCTGGGCCCCAGCCCCTCCTTTCTCCCTGTGCGTGCACCCAGGGCAGTCAGATGGTGAGCGAGAGGGGAGGAGGGCCTGGCCCCCTCTGCAGCCCAGCGAGCTCTGCAGGGTGACTGGCCCAGGGAAGATGGGAGCTACAGCTCCGGCTTGTTCCTAGCACCCAGCCCTGGGATTGGGCCAGGCGCGCCGTGGGGATCAGCGCTGTCCATCATCCCCAGCAGGGCAGCTTCACCACGCCCTGGGGCACAGGCCCCCTGATGTGCACAGGCCAGGGCAGTTTCTGAGCAAGCTGTGCCCAGGGGTCAGGCACGGCAGGACCTGCACTGTACTGGGGGGGGGGGGGGGGTGCACATTCCCTGCCCTGCTTCTGGGGGACGGAAAGGAACTGCAGGGCAGCTGCCCTGCCCCTGCCTCGCTCCCAGTCGCTGGGACCCCGGGCCCAAGCTGGCCATTAGTCCTGCAAACAGAACCAGCATGTTCTGCTGTCTGCACCTGGCCTCTCCACGGGCTGCGCGCCAGCAGCAGTGCTAAGGGAACATTCATACCGAACCACTGCCGCTAGGGTGACCAGACAGCAAATGTGAAAGATCGGGACCGGGAGTAATAGGAGCCTATATAAAAGAAAAAGACCCCAAAATCGGGACTGTACCTATAAAATCAGGACATCTGGTCACCCTAGGTGGCCCATTCTCATTACCAGTAGTCTTAATTAGCAGTGTGGCCCTGCGCACAGCAAGGCTGCTGGGAACCAGAGGAGCCATGAGGCCCCCGGTGCACGTGGGTAGTGCTGAGAGCTGGGCCAAGCCCAGGCAGGGACCGGGAGCTGCCCCGCCCCATGGAGAGCCTGGCAAGGGCTGGTCGATATGCCAAGGAACAGAGCTCACCCACAGGCCACGCTGGTGCTGTGGTTCTGCACGAGCCTTGGCTCTCTCCAGCCAGCTCTGCACTGAGCAGCGTAGGGGCCTGTCCGGCCAGGTAGTAACACGCTGCACTCAGCCCGCAGCGACCTGAGCAGCCACTGGACGAGCCAGCCGGGATTGCACCCCTGGCTGCAGTTCCCTGCAAGCGAGCACTCGGTGCCCCGCTGACCAGACCTCCCGGCGTGGAGCCGAGGCTGAGATCACACTCTGGAAGAGACCCTGCGAGAAGTGAGTTGTTCTCCAGCCTGCAGCCGCTGTTCATTGCTGGCCAAGGGCTGGGGACGCTCAACTGCAGGTTTCCACCAGCTATGGCCCAAAGACCCGTCCAGCGGCGCGGCCCAGCGGGTTCTGTTAGGGTTACATACGTCCGGGTTTCCCCGGCCATGTCCGGCTTTTGGGTCTTTAAATAGCCGTCCGGGGGGAATTTGTAAAAGGCTAAAAATGGCCGGGATTTCCCCCTGGACGGCTATTTAAAGACCTAAAAGTGGCTGACAGGGCAGCCGCGCTGGCGGAAAGCGGTACTGGGAGCAGCATGGAGCGGCCGCGAGAGGTGGGTGCGGGCGGCCTGGCTCCCCTCGCCCGCCTGGGGGCACGGGCTCCTCGTCTGCAGCACTGCCCGCTGCGGGGCTGGGGCTCTCCCGGGGCTCTGCCCTGCACGCGCCCAGCACCCCCGGGGCTGCTGCTGCCTCCCCGGGCTGGCCCCAGATCCCCTCCCCCGGGGGGTTTGGGATCCTGCTGCGGCTTGCGCCCCTCTGCCTCCTCCGCAGGTCAGGCAGCCCCAGGGGGTTGAGGTCGTGCCATCCCTTCCCCAGCTTCCCCCCTTCAGCAGCCCCCGCACCGCCCTGCCGGGCCTGTTCAGCCCTTGACCCCACTGGGTCCTGCCCTGCCTCAAGCAACCCGCCCCTACCGCGGGGCAGCCCGGCCCTGGGGGAGCCGCAGCAAAGCCCCGCCCAGAGCTGGTGCAGGAGAGGAGTGGGGCTCTCAGCCCAGGCTCCGGCATAGCCGCCCCCCGCCGGCTCGGCTCAGCCCGGCCCCCTCTTAAAGGGACAGGGACCCGGGCTCGGCGCGGCCCAGGGCACGTGGGGTATCACTTCAGTACCTAGCGCGAGGATGGCTTTGTGATAAAACCCAACCAGGCTTCTCACTGGGGGGCCCGGCGAGGGGGGTGCTCAGCACCATAGCTCCCTCCGCAATCCCCATAGTCAGCTTCTCTGCAGGCAAAGCTGGCCGCCGCTGCCCCAGCGTACCTGCTGCCTGCCTGTTTCAGGTTCCCGCGAACACTTGATTCGTGGGAAGCAGGGAAGGGGGAGGAGCAGGGGGCGGAGCATTCAGGGGAGGGGACTTTGGGGAAGGGGTGGAGTTGGGGCGGGGCTGGAGTAGGGAAGGGGTGGAGTTGGGGCAGGGCCAGGGTAGGGAAGGGGCGGAGTTGGGGCAGGGCCAGGGCCCGGGCCCCTTGGAGTGTCCTCTTTTTCCATGACTGCAACATGGTAACCCTAGTTCTGTGCCTGCCTGTCCTGGTGCGTCCCTGCAGGATGTCACTTCATGCTGCCCAATGCCACTCGGCTCATTGCTTCATGCCCCTGCAAACTGGCCCCACGTGGGCAGGGAGCATGACACCGCCCCAGCAGACAGCTCGAGAGAGAGAAGCCATGGCAGTTCCACCCCCCAGAATGACAATTGCTGATGAGTTGATTCTTTAAGGCGCTGGAGCGTAACCCACGGCAGCGAGCGGAGCTGGGCGCTCCAGCAAGGCAGCGATGGCTGGTTCTGATGAAGTGGGTGCTGGAGAAGGAGTTCATCGTGTGAGACTGAAACCAGCCTGTCCCAGCGGACGTACGCCCCCTCTGAGGACGCTCTCTTGTTCATTCCAAAGCAGCATGGAAACCAGTTCTGTCCCCCCGGGGCCCCCAGACACTGCTCTCTCCCAGCACTGGTGGGAGTTGCTATCAGACAGCCGAGGACATGGTGCTAGCCATGCTGCCATCCATTACCTAGCATTGGCCAACTGGGTCCCAACGCCTCTGGGGCCTTCGCAATGCAGCCACCAGGGCAGGCTCACGCGAGGTCCTCCAGCGTAGCCAGTAACAGCTCACCAAAGCGACCCTGGCAGCTCGAGTAGGAATGCAAGTGCTGTTCATCAGCTCCTCAGGGAAATTCATCAGGCAGCAGCCGCCAGGGATTCAGCGGCACCTTTTTGCTACTTGCGGCTGGGAAATGACCACTTGCGACATTTTATTCTGAATAGCCTGTTTCAGAATCCATTACCTTCCTGCAGCATGCCGCAGTCTGAGCGCACGGGAACCCCTGCGCTTCCACACCTAGGGGAGGTCACTCATTTGTAGTTAAAAATCTATTGTGACTTGTCAGAAAAATGAATAAATGAGCACATTATTTTTTCATTTTGGAGCTCAGCATCTGTTTGTGTAATCAGGAGATAGCCGGGAAAGTCAGCCAGGGCTGGCGAGCGTATTTTATTTAACTTTTCCTCTGTCAAAGGAGTTTAAACGTGTAATGAACAGGCCATGGTGATTTGAAATATAATCCCATTACTCTGATGAGATTACCAAGGCTGGGAGAGTTCACAAATCATGCTTAGGGTTTTTATAGCGAACACCCTAGTGAGATTTCGCATTTAAACAGAGGTGTGTGGCAAGAATGAAACGTGACAGAGCTTAACCCTTCGCTTGGTCTGCAGCCTTAACTGTCCCCTTTTGTTTCCCAGAGATGCTGGTTGGCAAGGGGGAGAGGGGTGGGGTGGGCAGAGGAGGCTTGATGTCACCGAGCTGCATTTCCAGGCCCAGGGGATGGGGGAGAGGCCCTTCGGCCGGGCTGCACGGCAGCAGAGCAGAAGTTATTCCCACTGGAATTTGTGGCTGGAAGGGCAGTGGGAAGCAGCCTGACAGCTGGGTTCTCCCAGGGGAATCCTGAAGCACCAGCCACATGCAAAGACACTGAAGTAACCAATTTGTATGCCTCTAGGTCATTAAACAACAGTATAATTAATCTCGGCTCTAATGCAAATGTCAAGGTAATCCAGCACCCACATTCTAACGTGGCTGGCGAGGGCAATAGAGAAAAGGGCAAACGAAGGGTACTTGTACCCAGAGTCCTTTGAGATGGCTCTGCCTAGTCACACTTTTGGGTACTGTGCTGCCTTGCAGTAGAAATCTCTAGCAGTCAGCTAGCGTCCCCCCCGCCGCCTTGCATCTCCGCCAGGGGGGAGAGTCCCAGCCTGAGCATCACACCTACACTGCAATGTTAGAGCGCCACAGCCCAGGCCCTGCGTGTCCACATTGCTGACACGGGCCAGCGGTGGGTGTTTTATTGCAATGTAGATGCACCCTTAGACTGATCTGAATGTGCAACTGCAGATGCTTTAATTTCCATCTTATCTGAAAGTAAGCGCAAAGTGTATCCATCCGATTTGAAGGAGAGGGCTCATTAGCGATTGTGTTACGTGAAGAATCCTTTGGCACGATAGCTGTACAGATCAGATTTCGCACACGTATTAGTCACTGCCACTGTTCAACCTATGGGACACTGCGGTCACCAGAGCCCAGATGTTGCTCTGCTACGAACAGGAATACACCATGGATCACGTATTCATTAGATAAATGCTTTAGCCATCTTAAGGGCGCAGCACAAACATTTTCAGGTATTTTATCAGACACACTCAGTGAATTTTCTTAGCTAATTGTTTTATGACTAAGAAAAGGCAAGTCATTTAGCAATTGCATTGAGTTCTTCTTGCTAACTATTAAAGGTCTTGAGAACATGACCTATGAAGGAAGGCTGAAAGAACTGGGTTTGTTTAGTTTGGAAAAGAGAAGACTGAGAGGGGACATGATAGCAGTTTTCAGGTATCTAAAAGGGTGTCATAAGGAGGAGGAAGAAAACTTGTTCACCTTAGCCTCTAAGGATAGAACAAGAAGCAATGGGCTTAAACTGCAGCAAGGGAGGTTTAGGTTGGACATTAGGAAAAAGTTCCTAACTGTCAGGGTGGTTAAACACTGGAATAAATTGCCTAGGGAGGTTGTGGAATCTCCGTCTCTGGAGATATTTAAGAGTAGGTTAGATAGATGTCTATCCGGGATGGTCGAGACAGTATTTGGTCCTGCCATGAGGGCAGGGGACTGGACTCGACCTCTCAAGGTCCCTTCCAGTCCTAGAATCTATGAGTCTATGAAATCTAACCAGCTCTTCAATCCCAGAATGCCTAGGATACCTCCCCCGATTTTAGAAGCAGGATATTTGGACAAAAAGTTTTCAGCTGTAGTGGATCAGATCCCTGGTGCCTTGACACACAAATGAAGAAAGCTCTCCTGCCGCAGGACCGGACATCCAGAATGCAGGGATGGATACCAGAGCTGAACCCAGGTAACATGCTGATTAACAGCTTTGGGTGAGCAAAAATTCCGCTAGTCCCTAAAGCCAGCCAGTATTTAGTCCAAAGAAGGTCAGCAGCAAGCACTATCTGGTGGGAGAGCTCGAGATACTACCAGGGCTACAGGGTGATCCAGCCCTGGTCAGAGGGCCATCACAGGCCCATTTGAGTTCCTCAGGCTTTAAGCAGCACATAGGGCTTGTGCTGGCTTTTTACCGAGGGTTGGGGATTTCACCCCTAATGAATTCTGAACAACACTGATCACAGGCCAGCTCGAGGTATCCATTTGTCTAGTGCTGCTGCTGCTTGCTTGATACGCTGTGCCCAGCAGATGAAAGTGGTATATACGAAGTCTCAACTTTCAATGCCATGTGTCTGCACCAGCCGCAACCTTCCTTCAAGGATGATGTGGCAGGAATGTCAACTGTGTCACACGCCTGGCCATGCTCATCTTCAGGTGACTCATCCAGTTTCTGCTCATCTACATTTCCCCTGCCCCTTTGTCAGCTGATAAAGCTGAGAGCACTTTTATGCTCATGATCATTTTTGCATAGGGTGAGCAGACAGCAAGCGTGAAAAATTGAGACGGGGGTGGGGGGTAATAGGAGCCTATATAAGAAAAAGACCCCAAAATCGGGACTGTCCCTATGAAATCGGGACGTCTGGTCACCTTATTTTTGCAAGATGCTGTGGGTATTTCAAGCCATTTGCATCTGGAACCACCTATCTATCACCCTAGCAGCACTGCACGTGAGAACACAGAGAGGGCAGATACAGCACAATGCACAAAGCCAAAGTTAAATGCTGGGAAGGAGAATCTTTCATCACCGGGAAAACAAGAAGTTGGTTGCACGTCACTTGAGAAGCTGGCATGCCCGTGAGGGGACAGAACCATTTGAAGAATCGTTATGAAGTAAAACAGTTTACACAATTCCACCTATCCCACTGATGAACAGAATCTGCAAGATGCTACCCCAAGGCTTTTCTTTTGATGATAAACAATATAATTGATGCCAAAACGCCATCTGAAAATACACCCAAATGACCATGTCAAATGCATGGACAAACGTGCAAGCCAACCCAGCTACACCTTCCCAAAGCAGAATCAGGAAAATGGGTTCCCTGCTGGCTGAAACCAGTTGGATAATGCAGCCTTGGGGCTACAGGCTGGGCCAGTCGGGTGAAGCTGTCTTGCATTCTGGGACATTGCAATTCATGCAATTGTAAAAAAAAAAAAAAAATCACGGATTGCCAGGTGGGCAACCAGACATTCCTCCAAGGCAGCCCGATAACTGTAAAGCAGCAGAGGCCGGATTACTGAGATGGGAACAGGACTGCGACATCCACAAACATCTACTGGCTTTTCGGTCCTCTTTTCCCGAGGACAAGCAGGGCAGACCCTTCCTCATCACTAAATCAATGTTTCCTTCAACAAGAATGAGGTATTTGTGTTGCTCACACAGACAAAAGGAAAAGGACTTAAAGCTATATATGAAC
Organism: Trachemys scripta elegans; assembly: GCF_013100865.1. NCBI lineage: Eukaryota > Metazoa > Chordata > Testudines > Emydidae > Trachemys > Trachemys scripta. The sequence continues at coordinate 24,500,234 of NC_048314.1, forward strand.
TGTCTTGGACATGACTAAACTCCACTGCTGGCATGTTTCATCAGCATGGCTGTAGTGATCTGGTGAGCCCCATTCACCTGGACAAATCTAGTGTTTCATTGTCAGTTGGAGGTATTGCTTACAGATAGTGATGCAACAAACGATTACCTTGTAAGGGTCTTACTCAAAAGGGGCAATTCCAATAGGACATCCTTCTACTTGTGAACATGCAACTTTATACGTGCAGTTGCAGCTTAAGCACTGTCACGTGTGTGCGCAAGTGATTTTTTGGAAGGGGTAAATGTTACCTCCTGGGTGTGCAAGCTTAGCACACACAAGTAGGTTGAGCACTTGAGAACAGACAGTAATAAAAAAATAATAATCATGTTGCACCCAATAAACACCAATGTAGTTAAGCGAGAAGTCATCCTTGTCACAAGTCAGCAGCTACACTATTCTGCCTAAACCTAGTAACAAGGCATAGAATGAACAGCTTGCTTTTCTGACCCACTTGAATGCCCATCTGAATCAATTAAATCTGCAACGACCAGGGAAAGACCAGTCTGTGATGGATGTGTGTTCAGCTGTGCGCACATTGCAATCACGAGTCCTGATTTAACTCTTTCCGAAGCTGTAAAAGCAGAAATGCTTGCTTGGCCGGAGAGGGGGAGGTCTCCTGCAGCTAGGGAGGGCGTACAGCTTACAGCTCCAGGTCCTGAGTTACGTTGGCTCTGATGCTTCTAAAGTGAATTTATAACTGGGAGCAAGTCAGTTTGGAATCAAGACACATGCTCCCAACTGAATCCCCATTCCCATCCCCTTGGAGTAGCTACCATGCACTTAAAACCAGAAGTCACTGGCATTCTCTGCCTCTCTTCATTCCCAGCTTGTAGGAGAGTCAGCCGTTCAGGAGTTTGTGAGTGCCTGGGAGTGGAGTAGGTGTGGTGTGTCTGTGCAGTGGGTGGGGGTGTGTATGTGAAGTATTCATTAAGGGGGAGTTAAGTGGAAGAAGTAAGTGGTACAGTTAGCTCTGAAAATGTGATGTCCAGTGTCATTCTTCTCTTTTAGTTCCATAGTCCAGGTCCAGCTCCTGTGCAAGGTCTGTCTCCTTCAAGTCTCCCCCTGGCCAAGTCTCGTTGTAGAGGAACGCAGCTGTCTTGGGCAGTCACGACTGCACAGGGACACGGATTTCTCAGGTAGCTAGGGCAGAATGTCAGTGCCTCTCACCACGAAGGCCCTCCCCACTCAATCCAGCACCTTAGAAAAAGCCTTTGTCAGGATGTCTCTTGGCAAAAAGGAAGCTGGGACGGTCATGCTGCTTGGAGCTGTGATTTCGCACCCCTGCCCACACACCTTCTGCAAAGTTTCTCTCCAAGAACTACGCAATTACCTTACTAAACAGAATATTACGCAGAGCCCTGACAGGTAGCTGCTAGGCCCATCTACTTGGCATTATCCGCCTGAGCTACACGCTGGAATTCATTTCTCTGCTTTGGCATGGCTAAGGTCAATGGCTTAATCCTGCTGGGATTTGATCCTATGGTTTCAGGGAGTCTGAGAATTCCAATCCTGAGGCTTAAACCACCATGCCGCCCCCTCTGCTTGTCTGGGCCTGACGCTAGCTGGAGGTTAAGCAATGTTCAGACTGGACTTTAGGATACAAAAACATTTGCTAACTGCTTCCCATGTTCATTGGCTGTACTAGAGAATGATGTTTCCCAGCCTGTCCCAATTCAGACGCACAAGAATGGTACAAACCCGATTTCTGAGCACGGCTCTATGGTGTTACGGGTACAGCTGGTGCAGGGTCTCCACTAAAAATAAACCCACAGACAATACTGCCATGATCGCTGTGGACCAATGTGGCCACTCTGGGGAAGTTCTGTGGCCTAGGTTACATAGGTCAGACGGGATGATCACATGATCCCTTTTGGGCTTGGCATCCAGGAACTTAATTTTAGGGCCATGTTTTCTGAGGGACTTCAGCCTGGTTGTGCAAGTAACTTCCAAGAACAGCCTTTTCACTCTAGCGTGTTTACAGGGAAGTTACACCCACGCAAACCCCACTGTAACACACAAGTGGGACACAAATGGAGTTTGCCTGTGTAGACTGTCACGTTGTGCACACAAGTGCTTGTAAACCCACACAGGGGGTTGAAAATTTGGACATTTTAAACATTTTTAATGAATTCAGCATCTTGAGGTATTAATAAAAGCAAATGGCTGCCCATACCGAATGCTTATTTCTAGTAATGGTATCTAGGCAGACAACAGATTTTGATTCACTGGCCCTTGCACAACAGAGTTACAAAAACAGCGTACCATGGGCGAATGACACTACTTCTCTTACTACAGCACGCCACTTTACAGCTCAGTTCTAAGAATTAAAACTAGCTGACAAAGAGCATGTTCATTTCACTTTGTGAACTAGTTAACGTTAAAATTAATTGAATTAGACATTTCCATTGCACGATTTGCAATTTCTTTCTCCACTGCCTCTTGCTGCATTTGTGCATCTAAATAGTTAAAAACGTAAGTACCAGACTATAAAAGATGTGTGTCCCTTACATTCGTCTTCCATTATTACTACTCCACAAAGTCAAAGTAACATGGTTGGGAAAGGCCTTTTCTGCCAACTATCATGGAGGATCAGAATGCTTCTTGCAGGAGAAACACACTTCTACAGTTCTTCCAGGAGGGGTTTCATTCACAGTTCTTCTGATGGAACAAGCTATAAGTTTAGAAAGTTGAGACCTTTAAGGCAACATATGAATGACAAAATATAGAATTATCTGCCTTAGCGTTTATTCCTAAACTATACATTAAGGCTCAGAGAGAGAAAATTTTTTAATACAAAAACAAAGAAAGGAGATCTAACAGGTTAAATTGGCTGTAGGTCAATCTCACTGCAAGGCAATAGAACATGGAGAAAATATTTGGTCTAACCACCAGAAATCAGTGTGTGTTGCAGATTTCTGGAGGAGGTTTTTCTTCATTCTTACATGCAGAATCCTGCCAAGTGTTCTTAGCACAGCCATATGCATCCACTTGATACAAAATTGAGAGTAACAGGTTCACAGAGCTCTTATCTTTAACAACATACAGAAATTCATAAAAGACATTTCTGGCGAACCAAAATGAAAACAAAAGGGCAGCTACAATTCCCACTACCCTCAGAAATATGGCATCCAACTCTTTAGAGATGGGCAAGGCTGGAACAGTTACAAATCCCAGTACAAACTAAGTCTTCATTTCGATTTATAAAAATGTTTACTAATGTCAATACAAAAGAAAAAGTAAAGTTATTTCTCAATCCTCAGGTGAAAACTCTCTGAGAGACCAGACACTCAGCCCAATAAGCAGGAATTTCTCTGCTGATTCAGCCACTCATAATTACTGGAGACCCCATCTCCACGAAGAAAGATTCCTGGCATTCCATTCCAGAAAAGCTGCCATGGTTTTCAAAATACAAAGTTTACTGGAAGTAAATAACTTCCAACAAGACGTCTTCAAAGTAGAAAAATGCAGCTGCTAAACATGCTTAAAAAAAAAAACAGACTTGGCTGTATAAACATTTCTTCAAGAATCCATTGTGTGCAGTGACTGCGCCACTGTCCCTGGACGCAAACAAGAGACAACAGTCTGTAGCTGAACGCTACCCCTCCAAAGAACTGTGCAGGAGATAACCCTGGAGAAAGATTACACCTTTATTAATAGTAAAAACAGATACATTTCATTTTTAGAAATTTGATCATGTCATAAGCAGTACGTGTGTGTGTGTGTGTGTGTGTGTGTATGTATAACTGATGTATAGAATTTATCTTTATCAGGCTGTGAAATAATTTGTAACCACATCTTTCCTTGTGATTGTACAGAATATAGTTCTTAAACGATGTCAGCCTACATCCTCCTCCTTTCTAATCAAAGGAATTGTAAGTGTCACAGTCCTCCTTCCGGCTGATATCGCTCTTTGTTTTTGTCATAAGGGAGACTTCCCATAACCAACGTGGGGTCATCTGTTCATCCTGGGAAACTGTGTATTACTGATTCTCTTCCTTGGCTGCTCCTGGCTGTTGGCAGCAAGAACTCTGCAGTTCTGGCTCCCACCTGTCTCAGACTGTTGGGAGCTTCTCCTTCTTCGAATTGTGCGGACAGGTTTTTGCTCCAGGCTAGACATTACTGCTGTCCTGATTTCTTCTCCTTCTGGAAGCTAAAGCTTGTTCTCCTGCTCAGTTTTCTTTGTTTCTGAGCAAAATAATCTGCTCTGGCTGTACTTGCTCGGGATTCTAGAATATAGTTAACCTGGAAAACACATAACATTTCATTTCATTCTGGTGGAATGGCCTGAGAACACACAAATCTTCACATCACTGAACAACGATTCACTTAAACCCATCCCCAGAGTGATACCAATGAAAAGAACAAGGTAGGAACAGCAAAGAACATTCAAACCCCATAGTCAAGAAAGTACTCTTCTAATTTCGGGTTTGCTGACCCTCTGGTCTTGTCACCTTACAGGAATGGCTGTGCAATGTTACTGCTTGTAGCCTTCCACCATCCCTGGACGGGATGACTGCATGAGATACAATAAAAGCGCACAGGCTCACAGCACTTGCTCCCTGTTGTTCTGCCACTTGTTAGCCAAATTGCCAGATGAATGCAATAAGTCATGAAGACTCTCAGTGCTGGTCTAATACATTAATAGGCTTCAATAAAAGGTTTTATCAGTTTTAATACAAAACATTCTCTCTTTATGATGTTTGCATACTCAGCTAATCTCATACTTTCCATGTATTTTGGCACATATTACTTGATGAAAGCATTTTTAAATGATATTTAACAAGCCTACTATTCACTAAATTTATTATCTCCAGTGCTTTCTGATAATCACATAGATAATTTTAATGGAAGGTTAATGCAAGAATCAAAAGATAAAAATGCCCTTTGGTCTGCCATTAGCTGGTTAATACGCTGTGGCTTAAAACTTGCACAATTTTATGCACTGTAGAGTGTTTCACTTTCATTGCATATTACAGCTTAAGGCATAAAAATATAGCGAGTTTTCATGGTCAATAAAGCCTCAGTCTTTGTCACTTGATCATGTAAAGAACCTAATTTGAAAAGTCTGATTTCTTGGCATCTGTTAACGCTTAAAGAATGAGAAAGAAATAAAGGCTTAACTCGAAAACTTATTTCTGAAACAGAAAAATGCTCTGTATAAACAAGTTACAACATAGGTACAGCAAGGTAATATATTACTGTGTTCAGTAAGATCTGTGTCCTGGACATTCATTTTACCCATATCAAGTCTGTCCTTTTGGCCTTTCAAAAATATACTGAACACTCCTGGATATATCAAGGCTTCTGGAGTGGAATCGTTTAATTTAAGACAGGTAGGGATAAAAATTCCAATGTAAAAGTTCACAATTTTAGTGCAAAAAATAGTTAAACCCATATTTTAGGGTATTAACTAAAATGCTTTATCACATGTCAGTTATTTAGCACTTCCATAACCTTTACACAGAAAATACTATTAAGCATAGGGAATAGCATATAAAAATGATCATTTAAAATTTTAAATTGCTACAAAAATAATAGACTGCAGAATATTAAGTTTAATCTTCCAACAGTATTATGATGGTTTGTTTCGGAAAGTAAATCAACCTGCTCATATAACAAGTCAGTATAAAAGCAAATGGTTATGATAAAATATATTTAAAACATAAAATAATTGGGGTGGAAAAATTTGTTTTCTTTGTATTGAGACGTGGGGAAACATTTCTTAAATGAGCAAGGAGAGAAGTTTGTCCTGCCAGAATTACAATCCTCTGCTTGATCCCGTGTTGAAGTCATAAACTTGGAATCAATCTGTGTCCATGAAAATTATTTTGATATCAAATCCAGGTTTATAATTCCACTAGAGTCCTCATGAAATCTTTAAATAATATTAACCCTGGCTATTAAGAAAAGCCTGAAGTGCAGTGGAAGTTTAGTTTAAATATTCCCCTTCTACGTAGAGGAAGTTCCTTTTCTTTACTCCACTGAGAAACTGCAGGAAGCTATTTGAAAGTAACTATTAAAAAACCTTCCCTGTTTCCAGTAATGCTAGGGTTCCCCGCTTTCCTCATCTGGTGTGTGTATGCACCAGGCAGTTCAAAGAGCGCTATCATCAAGCACTCCTCCAGCTTTGTATTAAACGAAGTCACTACTGCTGTGAAGTTGATTCCTATTGCTCAGTTATTTAATTGCAGGTATAATTTGAAGTGTTTCTCTGTTATATAAACTGCTCGCTGTGTGGGCTCAGGTACCTCACCTGTAAAATGGAGATAATAATAAACTATTTAGCAACCTCACCATGGGACAGGGAAGCTAAACTCCATGTTCATACAGTGCTTGTAGATTCTTGGATCAGAGGGGTAGCCGTGTTAGTCTGTATTCACAGAAACAATGAGGAGTCTGATGGCACCTTAAAGACTAACAGATTTATTTGGGCATCAGCTTTCGTGGGTAAATAACCAACTTCTTTAATCCTAAGCAACTCTGCTTATGTACTTGAAGTGAGAGCTTACTGACAAATCCTGTAACCTTCCACGCATGGACTAGGCTCCCAGTCACCCATCCACGCGGAGGGCACTTTTCATTGGAACACAAACGGTGGCCCTAACAACAATCATAGCAGGACAGCAGCTCGGTCCCTATGTCTGGTTTGTGCTGTTCTGGGTGCAGAGCCACCAGAAATCTGGGGGAGGCAGTGCCCTGCGAATTCTCACTGCAAAGGGGGATCCTCCCGTGACCTAAAGCCCTATTCTACCCCCAGCATTCAGAGAAGAAAAGGAGTCTGATCAGGGTATCTCCATGCCCGGGACCCTCAGCACCCATAACTGTCTCTTGGCCAGCCAGGCAGGCTTTAAAGCTGGGACAACTTGCCCCCTGACTAGCCCCAGTGTGGGGGAACATAAGGTCACTTAAAACCCCCTTTGGCTCCCCCCACCAGACTTGCACTGAGCAGACCTTGGCCAGACAGGAATATCTGCCCCAGAAGAATAGTGCAAGGGCCTGGTAGTATTGTTTCTTAATTAGTCATTGGGCACAAGGCCACATCCCGCATGGCTTGGATTTAAAACTGGCTCACATGGGAAACGAACTTCTAGGGGGGAATTACTGAAGACTGGGGTATACTGCTACCAGCACTAACGTATTTTCTAATGATTCTGAGGAGGATATTCGAAGCAACTAGTTAAAGTTTAACAGTCACCCTGTCTGTCCTGCCTAGTAAAATCCATCGATGCCAGAGAAACTCCAGAAGGATTTAAAACACAGGGCACATGCATCTGGGAATGGTTGGTTTCTTAAGGGTTAATTTGTATCTTAAATATTTAAATATAAATATACACCACCAATCTAAAGGTAAACACCTAACCAAGTAAACATTTGGTCAGTTCCAACTCCACAGAGAATTGACATCTTCCAGACTATTAGCTACATCAGAGCTTATAGCAAAATATATTGTATACAGACTTAGCCTGATGTCAGGTTGTCTGAAAAATGGATCCAATATACAAAGTCCAGAAAATTCAGTGGTAACCAAATAAAAGCCTCTCAGCATGGCTTATGCTTTGCATTATCCACGTGCATTGAGAACCTTCTGAATATTTTCAGTTTTCATGTCTAATGAACGATAAAACACGTAGAATTCTGGATTATATTACATTTTAATACCCACCTTCAGGACAATTTCATTGATGGTAGCAGCATCTGATTCAAAGTAGAGGTGTTTGTAGTCATGATTACTTAGATATGTAAGTTTAAATATTGCATGACCTGGAAAGAAAAAATACAGTGTTCACAATACTTCTCTAAAGTTTTAGCAAAGCTTGTGTGCTCGACAGAAGAAAACCACAGATGGTGATCTTAGCATACCATCCGCACAGCAGAAGGAAGTAATGAAATGCTGACAGGCTTCTCATGTCATTTCAATTTAAGGCAAGTGGTGGCTTACAGGAGCAGCTGAACTCTTTTCAATAAAGTTCATTTCCCCACTGTAGGAAATGCAAAAATCTATCAAATGGCTAGTTAGGTCCCATTCAGCCCTAGACTATATTTCAGTTAAATTGCCACATTAGAACTACTTTATGAAACTACCCACTGTATAATCATCACATGTAGAAGATAAGTGTTATATTTAAGATAAAAGGCCAATTAACCCCAGAGTTATCACTGTAAAAATAAAAAACCCAGCTGCTTAAGGCTAAATAAAACAGTACTGTAATTTTAAAGAAAAAAATTCTGTAGCAATGATATTGCAAAACAGATCTTCCCAGTTAGAAACACAGCTCTTTATTCTAGGATAGTTGAAATCAAAATTTAGTCATGCTTATTAATGTACCATCTGACTGACAGGCCTTACCCCTGCTCAACCAAAGAAAATAGTTTTACTGGTTAAATTGGCAACATTTTGGTGGCAGGTAGGCAAATCTCTGGCTGGCCTAGTGGAATGGCATGGAAGCTGGTGATCTTTAAATTTATGTGAACAGGGCAGATGTCCTAATGGCAGAACTCACAGGAGGGCAAAATGTCCTTTACCATACGAACATGAATGGTTTCAAAATTAAAACTCAATGCATTCTGTATGTAAGCTTTTTCATCGGTTTTCATTTAATTTATTCAGTTCAAAGGTCAAAGTTACTAATCCAGAAAGTAACAGCCACATTACTGTAAATTCACTTCTTTCCCGGAGGAAGCCTTATTTGCAATCTTATTTACGTTATCTAATTCTTCAGATCTTCAAAAAAAATCAACTGATATATGCTAAGAAACCATGGCCAACAAATTTGAGACCTCAGTATTTTATCATGGCATGTTAATTAAGCACCATTATGATGCACTAATCATGAATATAAATTCTCTATTGAAAAATTGGCTAATAATTAAAAAAAACTTTAAATCATTTGACAAATGAAGCTTTGGTGGTATTAAAAATGCTGGAAGTCTCAGCTACAGGCTAATCAGTATGTTAATTAATTCACGGCTGGTTACTGCTAAGGACTGAATTCAGCATCTTTTAACATTCTAAGAGTGCAACTACACACTCACTATTCATGGAGACATGATATAACTTTGTAAATTTTCAGCATTCATGGCTTTTTATGGTATAAGGTGATGTTACACACTGGAATTTTAAAATATGGCAGAAACTACAGGCCAAGAATCCAAAGGGCTCTATTCACTGCTGGTAACGGGCTAGGCTTCTTCGCAGCTCCTAAGAATGCACATATCGAAACTGGTCCTACCTGGAACTGTCAATTCACTAGCCTACCTGGAACGTCTCATTCTAGGTTTGCTTCTCTCCTGTCCCAGTGGTACATTCTCCCAGGTAGTGGGCTGTGACCATGTAGACAGACTATTCTGGGGTGTTCAAAGCACCTTTGAACAAGTCTCAAACACAAAACAGAAATGATTGGTCAACCCCATTTCGTGGTGGGAGAGGAAGCACAGTCAGTGGGTAGGTGATGGACTGGCAATCAGGGGACATGGGCTCTGTTGCCAGATCTGCCACTGACCTGCTGCGTGACCAGGGGCTTTTCAGGGCAGGGACCGTCTTGTACTCTAGCAGAGCTTGGTTGGGACCTCCAGGCACCAAATATTACTAACAACAATAAGTAGTTGCAATGTATCAAAACCTGTATTAATTCTTCCCCTGCTCACTTGGCTCGTCACACAGTCTGAGGGCACAGACTGCTTAAAAGCTAAATCCTCCACGGTTCCATGGTCCCGGACGGGTCTGAACACAGGGCAAGTGGGGCGTTCTGCTGTGCAGAGAGCAGGGGACTGCCGCAAGAGGCCCTCCTGGGGGAAATTCAGGAGGTTGGGGATGGAGCAATGGTGTCGCCAGTGGATCGAGTATATGGAACTCCCTGCAGAGCAGCCTGCATTGAGAACGACGGGGTGGGAGTGGGGGGTGAGCTTTATCCTGTCTCCAGCTCAAACTACCTAAACTCCTTCCACCCATTTAAGGGCTTTTCCTCCTGTTTTCCTCTCAAAACACATGTGAATATGCACAATGGGCCCAGATGCAAGCTGCAAATACAACATCTCTTCTCTCTCTCTCTCGCACACGCACCCGTCTTCGGTGAGAAAGAACAACATTAAATTGCTACTTCAATTCTCTATTGCAGAGGCACAAACTACATATTATATGAAGAATTAAAAGAATCACTAGCAACGTGCTTTTCTCAATCCCTGCAGTCCTACAGTATATTAACAGGAGTAGATAAGCCATAATACTATAAGGCAGAATATTAATAAAAAAGAATAAGTGAGACAATAGGCTTGTTTGAAATACTGAAAACAGGCCAGCGTCACAGGGAAACCTTCCCTAGCCCCCTCACCTCTTGTTTAAACACATGATTTATTCCTTTTTTTTCAGCTGCAGTATTTATACAGCTGACAGAAGCAGAACGTAGAACTTTATTTCAAGCACTTACTTTTGGATTTTAAAGAGTCATCCTTTTCAATGACAATTACAGAGCAATACATGTCAATAACACTTTTATTGTGCTGTGTAACAGGAGGCAGAGTTCAATCCATCCCCACAGAGATGTCTGGCTGCCCCCAAGTCCTCCTGGAGGAGCACAAGGAGGAGAGATCTAGCTTTTATGCCCAGCATCACCTTGTTTCCACACTAGCAGCACTCAGTAATATTTTAAAAAGAGGCATGTTAGCGAAGATGGAAACAAGTAATTGGTTACCCTGAGAACAAAGAGTTTATGTTGTGGTGTGAAGGTCTCTTGAAAACACCATAAAAAGAACTGAGCTTCTCCATGAAATAGAGAAAATTAATAAGGAAGCCCAGCGCAGAATGTGCTGGGCTGCCCAGAACTATCTGGTGGAGCCAGCAACCTAACCATACGACAGCTTGTTCCACGGGGCCTGCACCGCTAGAGCAGCCGGCTGGAGCATTTGCAGGTGCAGCACATTGTGTTCATGCTCCATCGGTTAGGGCTGCAGCCCGATTTCCTGCTTCAGAAAGCAAGCGCCAATTGAGACATCGCTGACTGCAGAGAGAGGGAAACAAAATGGTCTCATGCCCCTAAAAGGAACCCCAGCAATTTGGGGCTATCTGTGGTTAATAAAATGGCAAGTCTAGCTACCGCCAAAGTTTAGTATAAACACCTAATGGCTAGTTTGTGGAAAGTATTTGTATAATCAGCAATATAGTGATGCCATGGGTTTATATACTCTGACAGGTGATTTACAAAACATTCCTTTAGAAGGTTGCATTACAGTATTATGCTTATGTGCTTCCACATCCACATTATACTGTTCACTATGTGAAATATTAGTTCATTGAAACAATCAACTGGCACTTTGTTTTGTTACTATTCTGGCCAGATGGAATTTATGAATTGTGAGGGATGGATTGATTTCCATTTCCAAGAGTACTTAAATATGTGATATACAGTTCTAAACCCTCTTAATGTCACCCTTGGTAATTCAGAGATCAATACAAATTTCAATATTTTTATATTTCTATATAAAGAACATCTGAAGACAAATGAGCTCTACTGTACCTTGTAACTCCTAGATTCAGATAGCACGGCCTCCTATGAACAGCTTGGTTATAGTCAATTCTTTTAAATAAGCCTTGCCTGCCCTTTAATGTATATGGCTGAAATGAATATGTTCTGCTCCAGCCCAACAACTCTGGCATTGGCCTTCCCTTCCCTTCTTCTGAGATCCCAGAGAAATGAATGAAACGTTGAACACTAAAGAGCCATAGCATTCATGTCTGGACATCCAACCCCTCAAAACTGGGAGATGTTCAGAGCCTGTTTGACCCAACAGAAGTCAGCTATATTACCACCACATTGTCATTGTATCCCCTCATGTTTGATGAGGAAAATATACTAGACTCATACAAATGGCTATTGACATATGTTCTCTTTAAAGAACATTCTATTATCCTGTTCACATTCTAGAGCTAAAACATGCTGTCAAATTTCACCATGAAATTTTGAAGAATTTCAGTTTTAACAGTAGTTGGGAAATTTTCTCTAGAATTTCCGGAAAATACAAGCTGTGCTTGTAAAAATGTATAAAAAGCTTTGTAAAATACATATTGCTTCCATTCACATAAGAGAAAGAAGCTTTTCACTTTGACAGAAAAAGACATTAAGCCCTTTTATGAGGAACAATTTTTCACCAGTTTTACTCTGAGTGGAAATGTTTTTTCCCCAGAGCTCAGACGTTACCAACAACTGCCAATTTTACTCTTTTTAAAATTATGCACTATCTGAGCCTAGCACAATGGTGCCTTCATCCCCGACAGGGCCTTTAGGAGCTACTACAAGCCAATACTGTAGTATAATAATAATAAATAAATAATAATAATAATAATCTGGACAGCTCTTCAGTTTATTTAACTGGATGTAGTCACCCACCCTGGAAAGGTGCATCTGTTTAGAAGGCGAGTCATATTTCAGAAGCAATGACTACAACAGAAATTACGGGTGAAATCTTGGCCCCACTAGAGTCAATGGCAAAACTTCCAGTGTTCACTGCAGTGGGCCAGTAGGTCACCCGACATAGGTGCTGTAAAGTACACCTCACGACAAGGAGTTACATAAATGAGGATAACGGACATATCACCCGACATAGGTGCTGTAAAGTATATCTCACGACAAGGAGATACGTAAATGAGGACAACGGAGTATAATATGATGTCCATTAATACAAAGTTTAAACAGGCAGCTGTACTTTTTCTGGTTTATTCATTTCTTTTGGGGACTTGTGTATTCTACGAACACTTTCTCCATAACTCAGGCCCTTTACATTCCATTACCATCTGTTTAAGGAAACATTACAGTGGGAGCCTCCTTCCCAGGATCCGTGAAAGCAGAGCTGCAATTAAGCATGTGCTGCATGTGACCATTTTAAAGTGACATTGTGTTAGCTATTTACACATGGGGAATTTTTTCAGTTTTTATCCTTTCAGAAATGATATCAAAGACAGAAATCTAATAAAGGTTTTTGCATGAACTATGAAAACTGAGGTGGAACTCAGGATTGCCCAAAACCTCTTCACCAGCAACCTTGTTTTGGAAAGAAATGATAAATAAATCAAAATGCACTAAGCAGTGCTTCCACATGGCAATCGCCTCCTTCATTGCGTCTGCACCTCATCAATCACGCTATTGTCTGCTTGAAAGGCGAGCCTTGTAAATGTCATATCCACTCAAGCCCAAGGAGAAGCGAATCAAAATGCAGCAAGGAGTTTTAATTGGATAGTGTAATTAAACTAAAAAACCCCAGCAGACTAGCTTTGACAGGATAGATGAAGACCCCTTTTAATAGGGCTACGAAACATATTTGTTAAAAGGATGAGGCAATGCACGTCCTGATTGGGCTCCAGAGTACTTTTATGAGAAGGCTATTCAATAACGGATGTATTTAATGAGTTAAAGCTAAGCTCTATTTTGTACTCAGGCAGGACTTTATCTTACTGTATGCTAATACATCACAGGGTTGAATTTATTAATAAAGAGTTACCCTTAAATTAACAATCCACAGCTACAATATTATAACTATGTAACTATAACCTGATATATATCACACATCACGAACTGCTCACCGCAAACGGAATCTCCATTATTTACTATAGTAAATAGTTGTCCATGCCAGTCATTAATTCGTAGGCATGGACAAAATCCTATAATTTGCCTTGCAACCAACCACTTTCTCTGGTGGATCAAGCTTTACACAGTTAATGCCAACCCTACATGGGGTGACCTTCTGGCATTGCCAGTGGTACAATAAAAGCAGCATCAACCTCTGACCTACAGTATGCTGCATATGGAGCACAGCCGGTCATTATGTTAGGATAGCTCTGATTTTTAGCCATGTCCCCATCTAGCCTACAATGATTTGAGCCCACAGTGTCCTGCAGACACAATTATAACTACAAAATCACGTTTACTTATTCACACCTGCACTTGCACCCATTTAGATCTCTACCTAGCTATTTTATGAGTGCAAACAATTGTGTCCATGGTGAATTACAATTGCTGTTATTGTCGGTGCCATGTTATCCCTGGAAAGGACCATAACTCTGGTAACAAGCAAATAAGCAATATTGTATTCACAGCAACGTCATTCACAAAACAGCGCCAGTAATTACTCTTGCTCCACTGAAGGGATCCAGGGCCCAGTGTGCTAGATATTAGATAAACTTGCTGACGAGGTGCTGGGTGCAGATCTGAGCACAGGATGTTCATGGCAAGAATGCACTGGCTAAAATAAATCGTTCAAACATTCCTTTCCATTTAAACAAAAGTGAGAAGCTGTTTAGAACTCTGTGTTCTAAAAGAACCGACTGTGTGCTCTTACACTTGTTTAAACAAAACATTCTATATGCTTCGTATTAAGCTTTTTAGTTGGTCTTCTAATCATTTTTTTCATAATCCAACAATAAAATCATTAATTTAATATTATGCAATGTATATAATCTGGAGGACCATGATACTGAATTAAAACATCAAATACATTTAGCTTTAAATGAAAACTATATAAAAGCATTTCAGCCATCAATTTGGCTATCACTTACAGCCAGTATGAATTCTGCTGGAAAAGCTATTTTCGTGCAGATGTGGAATTCAATGGGAAAGACTGACTCGTGTAGCAACATCAATCAAAATGTCGGCTCTGTTGGCAGCTATCCACAGTAAGGCAGGTTCAAAGGTCACAGGATAAAGAAAAAGCCAAGCTCTGGTTCAGCTCTAATATCTTCTCGCTAGAAGTCTTGCAAAGGTACCTACCCCCTTCTGTATCAGGCTGCTTTCATTAATCTTCTTGCCATCTTCTTTAACTAGTCATGCAGAACCGCTCGATAGCAAGACATAGAATGGGGAGGCCGTATGTCTATTACCGGGTTAACATTCTGTTAAGCCCCAGTGCAACAATGGAATAGGAATTTAAAGAAAATCTTAAACTGCAGGGTTCAATGCAGGCAATTAAATTACAACTTGAAATTACCAATATATTTGTGACCTACAGAACAGAATGCTTTTGTTTAACCCACTTTAGGATTAAGGCTACTCCAGCTAACAACAGCAATCCTTTTAGTTTAATAAAAACTAGGATGATAAAGAATCATTATTCAGTAGTTTGAATTTAATTAGCAAATGAAACAGATTTCTGCAGATCTTGGCAAGTACTTAGGAATGGAAAAAAGATTCATTCAATTTGGAGACCACAATTTTACCAGACTAATTTATCCTCAATTCTACCAAAAGGCCTTTCTTGAAACTACTAATCCCCTCAAAACTTCGGTGCTTGATCAATGTTTTCTTTCTGCAGATGTTGTGGTAACCTGGTAACCCTAAACCTTAACAGGGACAGCAACATCATGCATCGATCACAACCCACACTTTGTCTGTAGTGCACTTTTTAAAAATAGGCAAGGGTCTGTGGCACTGAGGTTTTACCTGTGTTCAAATAATGTAAGACAATAACAATCAAATTTCCTTTAAATTACACTATTGCAAGGGGACAGAATTGTATTAAACCTATTACGTTGCTTCCTTAAGACTTTATATTATGTACACTTAATTGAGATACAGAGCTCTCTTCAGCTATAAAAATGACAGCTACTTTATTAAGGTTTAAATCTTATTTCTTAATGATGGGGTGCTTCCTTTCAAGATTCAAAACCTGCAGAATCTTTTGTGATAATCAGACTGAACTTGATTTAAACAAGCACTTTATACAGTGTTTGCAGATTCGAATGGTACTGGGTTTAACTAGTAAGGCCATTACCTCTTCTCCCTGTTTGAATTCATGAGGCCTGACTTAATTTTAATTCAGAAATAAGACACTAATGCTGGCCTAGTACAAGGGCACACAACAATTCTCAGACATACCCAGCAAACTAGAAATTGAAGCTATTTCAAAACAATTCTATATATTTGCACATTGACTTTAGTTAGATGCAGCCTTAAGTTTTGTGAACTTGTGATAAGAGAAGTTTCAACTCTTTACCCCAACTCCCAAAATTCATCTGTAAATATTCAAAAACTTCATCTCTAAAGTTGCAAAGTTCCACGTCCTTTACCACCCACAGGGGTATGGCTATAAATCTTCACTGCATGAACTTACTTTACAGTGAGACATTTGAGTTTAAAGGAAAGGAAGCTATACTGTCCCCCACCCCCTTTATACCCCATTGCTATTTAGACATCTTTTCAAAGAATTCTCGCTGGAAACCCTAGGGTCTCCATACTCTGCAAGACACAGTAACTGTAGCCATGTTAGTTACCTGCATACTTTTGGGAAATTTTTGCATACATCTTCAATCACGCTGATCACAATGACCAAACTGCTTTGACTGTAGCACTCGCATTAACATGAAAAACTGGCCATAGTTGGAAGTTTTTGAAAAACATCTCTTTCTGTTCAGAGCTATGACAAGTAAGTCTAGCAGTGCAGTGAACAACTTCATTATAATCCAGCTGCTAATGTCTACAGAAAGCAGTCAGTTTAACAAAACATCCGGAATGTTTTCACACAATATAACTGTAGGGCACTGTACAGCCACTGTTACATGTTGCAGTGTGCTTCTGAAAGACCAGATGGAGCACGCTTGTGTTACAAGAGATAAAAACACGGAAACAAAATATATTGCAGAACTCAAAAACCTTATCTTTTCTCAGCCTCTCTTTCGTTGTAATAATTCATTCAAGGAAAGCCCCAAGAATAATTTTTGATGTAAACTCTGCTACAAACATATATCACTATGCTGATAAAAATCACAGGCAAAACTTAGGAAATATAGTGAGTTTCATTCCTTTACTCTGCTAAAATAACTTTTGGTCTTTTAAAATTCAATAGATACTGATCTGCCACGAAGAGTGCCCCAGAATGCATCATCCTGGGATGTCACACCACAAGTCTCTTGTATTGCCCTAAAATAATGCATTCTGGGGCATCTTTACTGGACCTGGTAGAGGTGCAGATTTCAGGAAGAAGAAAAAGAATTATTTTCACCCTTTAAAAGTAAATAAAATCTATTTTAATATGGAAATTGTAGGGATTGTGATGTGAAGGGAGAGAATCAAAATCTCCAATATTGCAAAGGTATATTTGCTATCTCCCATCCGCAGCCCAATGTCCACCACTCCAAGCCATCTTCTTGCTGGCTCCTTACTTCTCTGGAAGGAGTTGGTTTGTTGTAGTTGGGCACAAGTGCTACCTCTGCAGTGCTGACAGTCCCAATAGACTCCCCCCATCATTCCAACTGCAGACCAGATGGAGATCTTTTGGATGCAAACGAGTTTAGGGACATATGACGCTTGCTAGGCTAGTGTGGTATGAAGGCCATGACTTCTGTGACAAAAACCTAGACTTTCAGGACTGGATTTTGAGATACAGCCTGTTTTTGGGTGTGTGCACAATTCTGAAACCACAGTTTTTTTGCCACAGAAATTGTGGCTGCAAACCCACAAGTGTATTTATGAAGCTGGGTTGACATCGGGCTGAAAGTCAAGCCTTCAAGGATTTTGTCAAGAATCGCACATTTTGTCACACCTGTGGCCAATCTTGCTGCTAAAGCTCTGCTCTGGAGTCCTCTGAAGAGAAGGCGAAGCAATTTCAGACTGCCTGGCCACTACGGAAGCTGTACCTCAGGATCACACTCACACTGAGTACAGTGACAACTTGCTGGAGGGATGGGGGAGAATGATTGGCTTGACCAGAGATACAGAAACAGGGGAGGCGAATGAAGTGGCGATTCCAAGGAGAATATTAGCATAATCTTTAATAAAAGCTGTGAACCCACAATCTCATCCCTCCAAAGTAATGTGACAAACTCATTACCCTAGTAAGTGCACGTTATGTTTGCTCTATCTCACTGCTACACTAAGGGTCTTTTACTACCATCAAACAAAGCATGTATGTAATAACATCTATAATATATATAACTTCTTTGTCGTTTTGCATCGTTATGATTTGGGGTCACTATCAACAACTATCTATTTTTCGCCTGTGCACAAACAGCTTGTTGTCCTGTTAGTTCTTTTAATAATCGATGGTACAAATACTACAATGCAGCATTCAATCAAATCATTCAGGCCTCAAGCTCAACCCAGACCTCACTTTGCTGTCTGGTGAAACACTGGGGTCCTACTGCATGCTTTCCAGTTACCAAAGAATTCACTTGCTGCCCTGGTTCTTAAATATGGCCACTGTTTTGCTGAAACGGAATTCTCTGAGTCAGGTCATGATCTCAACTGTAGTGACCCCAGGACTGCAGCTATTTTGGGATGTGCTGATATGCTGTGTACATTTGAGATTAAAATCTACCTCTAAGAACATGTGTTCTTTAAATTCATTCAAGCTGCTACCCATAGGGCTGCTACAATAAAAGTTCAAAAGCAAGTGCAATAATGCTGGGAAATGTATCACAGCCAAGGGGTTAAACCTTGGATCACAGGAAATAGCAATTTCCTGATGGAACACTATTGGTGGATACTGATGCCAGGACAAGAAATACTTAAACGGGGTCAGACCTTCAGTCTACAGTAAGTAGCACTGAAAGGCCCTCGTTAAAATGATATCTGTACATAACACCCTCTACTATAATACAACCAAGTCCGATATAAAGAAATTTCATATAATGAATAAAACACACCTATAGAAAGAAAAGGACATGGTGGCAATATATTCTCTTGGCACCTAGCACATACAGCGGGAGAGAGGGAGAGAGCAGAGAACATAAATAAAAAGCACTACTCACTTGGGCTTTTTTCTTCCGCAAGGTCACAGGCGCAGAGGAGTTCAGAATCGATCGAAATGGGTTTCTGCTTAATCCAAAACTTAGTGCTGGCCTTCTGATTAGTAACAGGGTCTATCTCTACCTTGTCTCCAGAGATACCTGAGAATCAGAGGGAATAAAAAGCACAACAGTGGATTGTGTAAGTGATTTCATATCAACCATTTGACACACTTTATAAATCGTACGTAGGATCAAAGTATATTGTCCTTTTGGGCTTTTCAAAAGAGCAGGAGTGTTTGAAGCCAAAAGCAAAGTAATTATCAAACTGTATACATAACCTGTATGTTGCCCTCCTAGCTTGCTAAAAAAGCACTATAGCAAAAAAAAGTGTCAGGAAACACATTTCACAAATATGTAAGCACAGCTGTTCTGAGAGTGGCTGCTAAATGGATTATAAGGTTTAAAGAAAGATGCACCTCTTGTGTTTTTTTTTTTAAAATCACCACTATTAGTGTGTGTATATTTATTTACATAGTGTGTGTGTGTGTGTGTGTGTGTGTGTGTACACACACACACACACACACACACACACACACTCTCAGAAGACAACATCCATTGGTAGTATTTGTTTGCTATCCAAACAGATTCTTCCAAAGGAGGATGTCCAGTCCTGGAGATTGTGTGCATTTTTACACTTCCAGCAATTTAGAGCCAACCCTAATTAGGTAACTTTGAAAGCAAGTAATGGATTCTGTAGCTCCTGGCACGGAATTTGCCTGTTCATGGGCATGGGCTTCCCCAGATGGCTGCCTACTACACTACTGTGTGTCTAGGTGAAATGGATGCACACACAGCACAGTAACACTCAGGGGAAGAACACGGAGCAGAGAATCCTATACTAGACAAATCCTGAGAGTGACTAGAAAATGTTAACGATATTATCACTTCAAATTTTATTTCTGAACTTGTGAAAGAAGGAGCAAGAAGAGTTAACGCTGTGCTGGAATCTACCCTGCAATACACACTGTAATTTATGGCAGTCTTTATCACAGTATTACAAAGCAACAGCCTTGCTGTGCTGCACTGAAGAGTACAGGAGCTCATTGTTTAGTTTACAATTACAAGTCTCTGTTGACATGACTGAACAAGCCTCTCCGTATCCCTTTCATAGGGAGACCTGTGTGGAGCCTTAAAAGTAATTACATTTTTAGGTCATGAGTTACAGGTCAAGGTCACAATGAAATGGGGAAAATGGAGCAAGCGTATAAAAAGTATTTAAAATAATATGTTGCTGCTGCTTCTCTGGGAAACTAGCAGAGATAAACGTTTCCCTTCTAAGGCCTTTGGTTCAGATACTTTGGAAATGCTATGCCAGGTTTGGCTGGAGTGTAAGGAAAACTTATTTAAACACGAGATAATAAAAGAAAAATATGATGCTAGGTTAAAACTATCTATCTAAAACCTCTACCTCCCCCCTCTCAAAAATGAAACCCCAATTTATACTTAAAAATCCGTTTCATTTGTACTTTATTCAATTATAAAACCAAAATGCACAGACAGCAAAAGGCAGATGCACAGAGCATGCATGTTGCTACAGTCCTTTGCACAAAATGTAAAGTAACCTTCGTTTTAACCCTGGTCATTACAATATGGTTTACAGAACGCCACAAACAATTTTTACTTTTTGATTCAGCAAATTCATCAATTTGTCCTTAAACATCCCTCACATCAGAGATACCATATTTCAATTAGGCAGCGTGTCAAGAATTTAATTGATGCTAGAAGTGTTAGACCTAGATAATTTGAGCAGACTGAAGCTATATCAGGAGATCCACTTTATTAGAAGATTTCACTCTAGAAAAATTTTATAACCCAGTTTTATTTTTTATTTCAGTGTAATCAATAATTGGCCAAAACCTAGACATTTTCTGCCTCTCAAAGAAAATTATATTTGAAGTTGTTGATGAGAGTTTTTATTTTTATGCTTGAAAAAGTCAAGACAAGTTTTACAAAATAAATGTACAAATCCTTTATGTGGAAATAATCCTTTTCTTCCTCCCTGCCTAAAGCAAACAAAATATCATCGCCACTGGAAACAGCTTTTAAAAATTTCATTCTATGGTCCTGCAACTCCAGAATTCACACAGTCAGTCAATATTGTTAATGTACCTTGTTAATTTGATCGGATTTGTCAGGTAACGCCACTGGAAAATTATATAAAACTGTTCCAGATGAACAGATGATAGTGACATGAATTAAAGTGATAGAACAATAGTGGAATATAAACCAGAAATGACACCCAAAGTGGCTGCTGATTTATTGCCATACCGAGTTTGGTTCTGGGCTTCCATGTATATTAGTGCTACAAATCTGGGTCCATTTAGCAGAGAGATGCTCATACATACATCACCAGCTCCTGCTCCAAGCCAAGGTCACTCCCCATTGCATCAATCTTTTCAACAGAGGCTACTTCACAACGCATGGATTTTGTAACCATCTCAGATGTAACAGACTTTCCTCCTCTTTCATCTTTCCTTTATCATGTAAAATACACTTTAACTTCTATTATTTTTATCTGCAAATTGTTGCTGTATACTTCATCTATTATTTCTGTATCTCGGCATCATTTGCTTTAGCCTGCACACCTCCACAGGAGCACATTCTTTGTCAGTGCTGTCTTTTTGTGTGTTACTGTGCTCCAATATGCATGTATTTGAACCCAAAATCTGTGGAATATTAGCTAGTTCATAAAGCTTAGGCAGTTTCTGCTTTACTGTCTGAATTAGTCACATTCACAATCAAGTTAAATGTATTATTCCTTTCCAATTTTCTTTAATGCACCTATTTTAGCAAAACAAATGGTACAGATACAACAACCCAGCACTACCGTTTTGTTCTTGCTGTTTTCTTTGCTAGGGTCTGGAATGGGCCATTTTAATAACATACTTTGCCAGCAATAATTTTTCAAATCCATATGCCTCCTTTAGTTTTGATAACATAGTGCACAAATAGATACATCTTTTCCTTACTGCATGCTGGAATGAGTAGAAATGTTGACAATACAGTACATGTGCATTATAATGTGACACAAGTTAATCATAAAACCCCAGACCCTGTGACCACTGTGACTAAAGCTTTCAGCTCTAATAAAAAGTCAGCTACAGAGTGGTCATTTCTTCCCTCGATATTTATATAACTCCTTTTAGCATCAATAAGAATTACACGCAGGTGTATACATTCCTGGGCATTCCTCTCAGCTCTCTGGGTAAATCCAGAACCAGATTCTCTCACTGGCCTTACAAGGTGCAGTGTTTCTCAGAAAATCAAAGGAAAGAATACACAGACACTTACAAAATGTAGCTTACAGCAGGGTTCTCAACCGTTTTCTTTCTGAGTCCCCCCCCCCCAACGTGCTATAAAAACTCCATGGCCCACCTGTGCCACAAGACTTGTTTTTCTGTATGTAAAAGTCAGGGCTAGCATTACGGGTAGCAAGCAGGGCAAATGCCCGTGGCCCCAAGCCACAGGGGCCCCCCGCAAAGCTACATTGCTCAGGCTTTGGCTTCTGCCCTGGGCGGTAGGGCTCAGGGCCCTAGGCTTCCGCCCCATGCAGTGGGGCTTCGACCTTCTGCCCTGGGCTGCTGCGAGTCTAATGCTGGCCCTGATTGGCGGCCCCCTGAAACCTGCTCGTGGCTCCCCAGACCCCTGGTTGAGAACCACTGACTTATAGTATCACCATTAGCCACCCTGCTTTACATAATCAAAACTGCTCCTTTAAAATGTTACTGGTGGCTTTGTACAGGCAGTTATAGTAAAAAAATGGACTTATTGACAAGTACATTATTACAAATATAAAGCTATGCAATTTTAGACAGGGGCATTACTCCATAGCCAAATTTCATAAACTCTTTCAGCAGAGCATCTATTACACTATATGCAAACGCATAGAACCTATTTGTGACAGGGTGTATAGACCCCACATTGCTGAGGAAGGTGCCAGACAGGCCTTGTGTGCGTGGCTAGCCCTGCCCCTCTGACCCTGTTAACCAGGTATGGTAGGGAGGAGGCCATTAAAAGGGAGGAAACTGCAGTCAGCTGGAGGAAGAGATCACCCTGAGCAGGAAAGTGCTGAAGTGACTCCTGAAGCCACAGGAGGGACTCCCGCCCAGGACATCTCTGCCCTACTCCTCCCGGAGTGCAGCGATCCCCCAGGGTAGGCCTGACAGAGCAAACCTGATTCAACAGCCCAGCCAGAAAGACTCCATGAAAACTGCTACACAGACAGCCCCGACGTAAGATGGCACTGTTGGCCTTTTTCCCTTTGAGCTGGCTCTGGGGAAGAAAATTATTTTTGAGTGTGCTGGGACATTTATCTTTCCTTTTGATTCCCCCATCAGAAGAGACTTAAGAAAACCCCAAAGGGTGAGATCCCCCCCGTAAGAAATAAGTAACTGGGGCCGGTGTCTAAATCACCCAGTGAACATAACTGGGCGAGGCCAGGGTCTCCCACCATCTGGGAGAAAAACCTACGGGGACACTTACACTATTATCTAAAACCAACCAACCAGCCAACAAAAGGGACATTTGCTATCTTTAGTATATTTAACAGAACAAATGTAAAACTGTGCTAAGATTTTTTTTCATTACTGTTAGGACCCTGTTGCACATAAAAATATCCTTCCCCTTAGAAAGGTTCTACCAGTTTGAGGGAGATTTCCTATACTTAAAATGGAAGTACTGGTGGAACCGGTACTCCTACTGTGTGATCACTGTACAGTCCAATGTTTCCTGGCCAGCATGTATATTCCTGCAGTACACTGAGTAATCAATACAATCCATAAACGAAGTCATCTAATGACTTCAGGTTCTCAGTACCCTCAGGAAACAGGTTTTTCCAGGAAAAGTGTCACTTAACTACTGCTAATATATAATATGACTGATGAATGAAAATGCTGACCATCCACATGCTATTTGGCACTGAAAGCCCTAAAATCCATAAATACAAACTAATATATGTATTGGCTCTGACATTTCACAGTCAATGGAGTCTATTCTGCACCACACAGCAAGAGGATTAACACATTTAACTCCCATTAGTTCTAAACAGCACTGACCCTTAATGTTTACTTTTGATAGCACTGATACATGAATAACCGAAAAGGCTCCAGTAGGAAAAATTCCACATACATATAGTTCTTATGACCTTACTTGGGAGTTTTTGATATTTTCCATTTGTTCATACCTTGAACACCTCACTGGGTTTTTGTTTTGTATGTAATTAGAATATAAAAACCTACTGCAAATTGTGCAGCCATCAAAAATAGACACATGCACAGGGTGCTACAGAAGGTGAGTAAGGAAAGTTTATGGTCCATACACTGGTGGATGGGGTCAGCCCCTTTACTACAAAACAAGTTTAGCCATTCGTTTCCTGTAACAGCTATTCTCCCTTAACCATTTATCTTTAGTGATCTGTCATGACCTTTTCAAGCTCTCATTTCTGACAGCTTCCAGACACAGTGAGTCAAACTTCACTGAAAGCAAACTATCACACCCAGATAGTTTACTCAAGAGCAGAAAACATGCCTAACACTGTCCTACTTCAACACCAGCATATAAATCCTTCCCTAACAAGACAGTTCAAAATAAACTGAAAAAGCTTCCAATGTACATATTTGCAGGAGAATATCATTTTTTTTTACGTGTTCAGAATTGGCGTAATAAAGAGACTAACGGTAGTAAATAATGAAGAAATTTTCAAATTTGTAACTATTCTACTAAATAATACAGAAAAATATTTTGTAAGCATTTCAGCATTAAATATTTTTGTACTGAATCATTTTTAATATAAAGTATTTGTGAGAGTATTATAGTTCACTTATCCATGCATCATTAAATCAAATTTCCACAATTTAAACCAGAGACTATAAAAGCCCTATTATTGTTAAAAATTAGTAAATAGCTTTTTTATTAAAATCCTGTCATCTTTTAGCCTTCAGGTTTTGCAGAACATCGACAAAGCTAGAAAGGCTAATGTTAAACCCCTTACAGAACACTAGCTATATTTTGTTCCACTTCACCATTCCATTAACACCATTAAAATCTACTGGCTTAATAAAAATCTTCCCTAATTTAGCATGGACTGATTTTAAGAAAAGACAATTAATCTGCATGTTTAGTCAGCAAAAACCCCTTGCTTTGGAAAGCACAGACAAAAGAGTCACTAAATAATGGTCTTCTTAGACAGGGAATATGTGCTAGCTGATTGAAGATAACACAAATACTTAAATATTGTCAACTGATGTGCTAAGAAATGAGATATAGTTGATATTTATTTTGAGAGAAGAGATGCCTTTTACTGTACTTCTCTGAAGCACAGATTGACAAGTGGGGAAGAAAGATCAAAAACCTATAATTTAATTCCATTTTACACAGTTTATGTGGGTTTTATGTCAACTTGATCTTTTTGACAGTAAACAATTAGTAGCAATATTAAACACTATATTGTATGGTCAATTAGACAATGTGGTGATTGGGCATTTTTAATGCACCTATGTGGACAGATAACTACTGGAGGGGGCTGAAGTTCTGAACTGCTCTACTTCCCTTGGCCATACAGTAGAAACTGATTTACCCAACTGAACATCAGTCGTGAACCGAAGCCTATGGATCATGCTGACTTTGAAGGACTTGTAATGGTGGCTACTGAGCATATCTTGAACTGTAGCTATATCGATCTGAGGATCTTCCTCGGAGATCTCTTCTCCTCTTGAACCTGCCAAAAAAATAAAATAAAAGGCTTAAAATGTGGCACATATAATTAAATTAGAATACAAATATTATTGTCTCTTTTGCAATTACAAATGTATTGTTTGGTCAGTCGTAGGCAATCATGCCAGCTGGTGGTTTTTTGTTTATTAAAGGAAATTCACAATATCAGTGCCTACGCATCAGAGGTTAGAAGGAAATACTTAGTGTTAAATCTAAAGCAAAATTCTTCATTCACTACAAGCTTAAGATATTAAAAAACCATCAGGGTGCCACATAAAATCTGTGGAAAATCCTGATGCTGGATTCTAGTGAGATGTGGCCATATCCTAGAACAGACTTTGCTAACTCGCAGATATCCTACAGCGACTGGTTGGAGTCACTTTGTGAATGCCCTGTGTGCAGTAACTACAGAGACTCTGCACGAGTCAGCTGTAGTTCCAAGAACAGTTTTGCCAAAAGAGAGCGTCAATGATTAAGCTAGTAGGAGCTCTGCTAAATGGAGATGGCTGAAGTAGCTCTTATCTAGAGGTGGGCAAGAAACTATTTTCCCATCCTAGGAATACATTCAAGATTTCAGAAATGTTTCCCCCACCTGAATTGGGACAAAATGTCAACATTTCAAAATTGTTCATAATTTGAAAATCTTTTAAAAAAATTCAGTTTGGGTCAATTAAAATGTATTGTTTAGATGATTTTGAAACATTTTATTTTGATTTTGACCACTTAATTTCTTTCAAAAATGTCAAAATGGGACATTCCGACAAGCTTTATTTTTCCCCCCAAAATTCGTGAGAGTTGAGGAATTTATCAAAACTGATCCTTTCCCCATAAGAATTTTTGATTTAAGCAAATCAGCATTTTTCAAAAAAATATGTTTCATTGAAAAATTACCAGCCAGGTCTGCCATTATCGTATTTTATCAGTGACTTATAGATACAACAAGCATTTGGATGTATCTATCAATATCTCTTTTTCACTATATTTTTCCCCACAGTGGGATTTAACTGTAGCATTAACATCTTTATATTTCCTCCCCCACCTAACACTTTATTATTCTTAACAACGTGAGTGGTATCTTGTTTCTTATACTCAGCTCTAAGATAAAAAGCATACACTACTGATTAGTATTCTTATTACTACTGTAGGTACTAGTTTTAAAAAAGGTAACATCTCATTAAGCCAAAATGCCAATTACTGGGGGAAAAAAAACATTAAGATTTTTACATTTTATGATGTTGGATTAATATCAATTTAAAAATTACTATAATGTGACAATTTTTACAGAGTAATTTCATCTTAGCTGTAAATGATAATTCAGATGCTTTTAGAGAAAGTGGTGCATAAATATGGTTGAAAATTGATTTAACTTCTTGCAGAAGATACTGAAGAATGACACATTTTGTTTAATACACCAGCTAATGTAGTCCTAAAAGCTGAAACAACTGCCAGTCCACAGTCCTAAATTTGCTGTGGGAGATTAATGAAAACTTATATTTTGCTGAAATTTTAATAATGGGCAGATGAGACAATAGAATTTTAGTAGAGGTCTTAACAATATCGTATAACCAGCAAAACGCTTGTCATTTTCTAGATATTAATATTGTTCAAGACTTACGTGGTTGGATCTGGCTCAACACACTAATGCTTCCTGCATTGACCTTCTACACTCTGGTGGTGTAAATTTATATCCCATTTGAGGATTTCAACTTATAGTGAAACTACAGAGAGTTCCCATATCTGGAGTCTGGTAACAAGTGGAGTACTTGCTTTTTAGAAAGGACAGTAGCTACCAGGGAGAGGAAAGCCCTGGCACTTGAGTCAAATACACACTGCTGATGCAGAAGCAAGCTTCCTTTCAATGGAGATAATTTGGAGTTGCAGAACTGAATCCTATTTGTCTCAGCAGGTGCTGCCATCACAGCCGTGGAGAGGAGCAGTGTAAACTTAGAGGGAAACAATAAAAACCTCAACACTCAATTTTTCCCACTTGCAAAAAATTTCCCCTTTCAGTTTATGAATTCACACCCAGATTTTCTCATCTACAGTACACATGCTCACCTCTGTGTTCAGAGAACTTAAGTGCCTACAGCTAAATGCTTAAAAGTATACAGTGGAAAAACGATGTTCCAAAGATATCAGCCTAACAACCACCTTTCCAACTATTTTCCCCATGAGAGAAAGGATTAGACTTGCGTGTGCCTCAGCAACACACAAAACAGCTACTTGGCATTACAATCTAAAGAGTATTTTTAAATCTGCAAACTGGACTATCCCATTTGGATATTTTTTTTAGCTCCAATAAAATGGTGTATATAAGCATGTGAATTTTGTGCATACCCATCTGAACACTGTAACCACTCCACACTACAGAATGACAAGATAAATTGTAATGGCTCCTTCAGAGACATTACAATGCATTTTGTCAAAGACCCTTGTGTTAATGTCTCTATTCTATGGATTATCATAATGTATCATGTCAAACACTCATGGCGCAGTATTTCAAAGATACACTGAGATATGTCAAACTTTTGGTGCACTTAAAAGCATTTTGAAACACTGTGGCTAGAGGTGCCTGGAAGGAAAGCAAGGACTCTAACGGAACGGGTTGCCTTAGGATCAAAAGAAAACTGACTAGGAATAGAAGTTAAAGGACTGAGTTCAACACACAAACCTACTGAAATGCCAATGTAGGGCTGCCATGCATTCCTTCAATTACCCAACTGTGCTTTAACACTGCGCTGTTTCAACCATCAAACTGTGTGCAGTGTTATGATACAATCCGCAGAATACTGTATGGCTATTCTGTGGTCATGTAGAATATAGCCTGCAGCCAGATCACCTTGTATCAGATTTCTAGCTAAGCATGGCCTGCCTGGGTGAGTACTGGAATAAAAACTCTCCAAGGAAAACTTAGAGGGCATAGGAAATTGTGATGGTGATTCAGTAATGGCATTCTTCATTCGTAATGAATAAAGCACAGATCCTGACCACCTGCGGCTCTTCCTGGAAGGTGCAGAGGTTTTAACCCAGTGTCCTGGTCGTATTCCATGTTAGGTCTGGACTGCACCTGGGGAGGTAACTAACCTTTTGCCTACTGCAGTTTTCAGACAGGTACTGCATTACCCCAAAGGGCTGCACTGCCTAACCTAAGATGTTGGGTAATTTTACAATTCACAGTTAGCTATTTGTTATGTTCTACCCAAGAGGTGGCTGCATTTTGGTGGTGGGTGAAGAAAGTCCTATGTTCCCCTAAGTTTAATACTTCAAATAATTGGTTCATGAGAGTGAAGTTATACTAAAGGTAAAATGTGTGGACTAATAACCAAACCAATCTGGTACCTAGTCAGAAATTTTGTAGTAACAAAATAAAATACTGATCTCCTCTAGAGTCTTTAATCAAAGGTTTCTTAAAGTACTTCATAAATATTAACTAATTAAGGTTAAAAAAAACTGGGCATGTTTAGACTTGAGAAAGACGACCGCGGGGCGACCTGATGATAGTCTTTAAAAACATGTTAAGAGGTGTTTTAAAGAAGACTGTTTCAATTGTTCTTTATGTTCACTGAAAGTAGGACAAGAAGTAATTGGCAGGATCTGCAGCAAGGGAAATTTACATTAGATATTAGGAAAAACTTTGTAATTATAAGGATAGTTAAGCACAGGAAAGGTTACCAAGGGCGGTTGTGGAATCCCGGTCACTGATGGTTTTTAAGAACAGGTTAGACAAACACCTGTCGGGGATGGTCTGGGTTTACTTGGTCCTGCTTGGCGCAGGGGAATGGACTTGATGGCCTCTCAAGTTCCTTTCCAGCTCGACATTTCTATGATTCTATAATTAAGACTCACAATACAGCCTTGTAGAGTATTAATCTTCTGTTCCCAGTTTCAATGGGTGGCTTTCCACAAGTCAGCCTCTCAATCTGTGTTTACTCATCTGTACAATGGACAGAAGAAGTGTCTATCTCAGAGGGGTATTATGAGGCTGAACTTACTCATATATCAGATCCTCAGATGAAAAGTTTGTATAGAAGGGCATGTTAGTCGTGTTGTTAATTATTTGACCGATTAACTAGTAGCCACACCCAAAATCAGATTCAGGGATAACATTTTCATTAGAATTTAAAATCTGAATTCTTTGACAAAGTTTAAATGATTAAACTGAGGGATTTTATATTGGAAATATTTCAGATCCTCTGTAAAACAGAACCACCTCTCCTAATCTTGTTTTATTTGGCTATGTGAAGAGGACAGTTTAAGGTTTGTCGAATTTCTCTAGTTGCTGATCATGGGAGAGAAGCCAGGAATTCCACCATCAGCACAGATCATCTATCTAAAGATGGCAAGACATTAGGACCCCTGAGGGTGCACTGGATAATAGCAGTAATATCAGTAAGAGCCGAGATAAATTCCCTGCCCAGAAAAATCCTGACTACAGAACTTGGCATATTGCTCCTATACCTGCAGCTTTATCAGAATGTTGAGGAGACCAAAATAATTCAACAACAGAGGAAAGAATCATCTCCAAGTGCTGACTGGAGACACCATCATAAGAGATACTTGCCACACATAAGCAGCTGTGAGCAAACCTGTCAAATATTTACAGGCCTGTTGGGTGTTTGAAATGGAGATCACAATGTAGTTTTTGAATGTAAAAGCATCTACTTGGCAAAGCAATCAGCTCAAGTGGACACTCCAGGCCTAGACCAGGAGTCTGTTCAGCAGTTCTGCAGTCAGAGACCAAGGCTCTGTCTACCCTGAGCACCTTACAGCCGCAAAGCTGTGCTGCCATAAGGCACGCCGTATAGCCGCTCTTTGTCAGCATGAGAGAGCTCTCCGGTCAACAAAATAAAGCCACCCCCACCCCCAACATGGGGCGGTAGCTTTGTTGGCAGGATCCTGCCGGCAAAACACTGTCCACACCAGCGCTTTTTCTCAGTAAAACTTTTGCCAGTCGGGGTGTTTTTTCTTCAGAAAGTGCAGTATAGATGAAGCCCAAGTATCTCATTGGGGAAAAAGATACTATTCCAAAAAGTGGCTACTAAAGATCAAAGGTGTTAAGTTCACAACTACCTTGGCATTTTGTGCTCTTTCATTATCTATTTAACTAGAGGCAAAACACCATCATGTTGTTCTGTAAAGTTAGGTTCCTACAAATGATACAGGGATTTCCTGTGCGAAAGAGGCAGAAATCAAAAGTGAGAAAAGCTTTTAAGATCATGTATTGCAGAAACATAGCATCAAGAAAGATGAGAACTGTATGAAGTAAAACAAATAAGAAAAACAAATATATTTTCACTATGTGCTTGACAACAGGAGATGTGAGGAAACAGGCTCCAGGGAGGTCAGATGCCCATCTCCTGATCATGGTTTCTAGAAAGAAATAAGAGGCATGTCATTCTGATCTGACACACCCACGGTGGGGACACAGTTATTTATGACCCAGACAAAAAGGGGTCTGTTGCTTTTTAGGAACCAAATATCACAATAACAAACAGAAATTATATACCTGAGAGAAGAAAAAATTCCATCATTGCCTTAGGGATTGTGTATTTGAGAGCCCTGAAGGTGGCTTTTCCCCTCAGGAAGAACCATGAAGTCTATGAGACAGACCTCAGATAATCTCTTATGAGCTGGGTTCATTCTTCTCATTATTTGTAGGGCACTAGTGCCTAGGAGCGCTGCTATACCTGTGCCAGGTGTCTGGCCTGGAAGAACAGGGAGCACAGCTCAGCTGGGGAGGACCATGAAGAAGAGCAGACTGGTGTGATGGTGAGAGAGAAGCCTGGCTGGGCCCAGGATCTGACTGGAGGTTCAAGTCTCCATGCCTCGGTGGAAACTAGGTATGATACAGACTATCTGAATTATTACCAGGAACCCATTGGTGGGCATTAAGACAAGCTGATGCAGCTAGGGTCCACAAGAAAGGAAAGGGACTGAAAACAGAGCCCAACACGGCCAAAGGTTCTTTTGGTTTGTGTTTATATTGGATTTTCACCTAAGGACTCCATCACCCCAGCAGGGGGTTGAACTCTCTCGGTGACTAGGCCAGAGAGCTAAGCCACCTCCATAACCAAAGAGTGCTGAAGACTCTACTGGGGAAACTGAGGCAGGGCTGCTCAGTGCAGTGCCACAACACCAGGGAGAATGCAGGGACAACACCTACACCACAGATCAGTACCGAAGTAAGGTTTTTGTTCATGTGCAAAGCTGAAATTATTTTGGGATGATCACTCTCACTAACATAATAACTGCACTTAGTTCAGGCGGTGAATGAGGTATATCATCAGAAGAACTGATTTTCAAATGGGGAAAAAGATAAAACAGTAAAAGAAACATCAGAATGGAAGCACATGTCTAGACATTTCTAGTGATGTGCCTACAAGGCCTCCAGGAACAAAGCATGGAGTCCAACTCAAAACACGAGGCATTAGCTGGCATGTGAAAATGACAGACTGCTAATCTCAAAGATACTACAGAAGTATCAGCTGTAGTATGGCTACTTAAAATATTAAATAGATGACATATTCAAGAGCAAATATGTATTTCCTCAATAAAACAAAAATACAAGGTTAACTCCATTGCAAAAATGTCCCCTTATTACTTTAATGTACTAGTATATTGCTTAATGAAAGTTCTTAATTGTAATTCAATTAATTACATACACAGAGTCCCCAATTACATTTTCCAATAAGACATTGGCTTTGGTACAGGTCTAAAGGCACTTAACCAATTTTAATATATTAAGACCAATTTCCCTTGAATACTAATTACTACCTAATGGTAAAATGAGAAAGAGGAACTTTCCAGAAGCAGGACGGAGAGAATAAACTAAATTAGCAATGAAGAATTTGCTATTTTGCATAAAAGCATTTCACATAGCAAAATACAGGCATTCAGTTTAAATATAAATCTGAATGTAAGTTAAAAAGTTCCAAATTTGGGAGATTATTAGTTTGAGCATGTCTAGTAAATGCTAGACGTTTAGGAGATTTTTGCATGTGTATTTCTATTAATGAAAAGTTTTCTGTTTCCACTTAATCCCATGAAATATAAAGTATACATTCGCCCAAAGAAAACTGGCATCTATTTTACTAGCATCTGTTTGGCTCCATGTGAAAAAATAAATGAGCACATTTATTAAATAGCTCTTCTAATTGAGATTCTTCTCTATCCGAATACATCACTAAGTTAAAGAGAAATAATTTTAAATCAGACCTAACATACAATATAGCTAATTCTATTTGATGTAAAGTTTTGATTTACACCTATCAGTTTCCGTTTTGCATTGTCCCAGACCTATACGCTACACATCCGAGTTGGAGCTGACGAAAACCAATGATTAAATTATTATTTTATTAACGACCACAAGTAATCACAGACTATTTGACATCTCATCCAAAAGACAGCACCTGCAG
Organism: Trachemys scripta elegans; assembly: GCF_013100865.1. Taxonomy (NCBI): domain Eukaryota; kingdom Metazoa; phylum Chordata; order Testudines; family Emydidae; genus Trachemys; species Trachemys scripta. The sequence continues at coordinate 24,533,165 of NC_048314.1, forward strand.
CACCCCAAGGCCAAACGCTGCCATCCAAGTAGTGATTCTAGGTCACAGTTTTAGGCAGGGCGGTGTATGTGGTTTCAGCACAGGCGCCATGAGCTCATTCATTAACAACGGCATGGCTGCTCAGTTGTTCTGTTAAGTTCGCTGAAGCCTTGGGGCTCCTTAAAGGAATGGGCATTGGGGGGAGTCGGAGTGCACTAGCCCGGGGGTAGGCAACCTATGGCATGAGTGCCGAAGGCGGCACGTGAACTCATTTTCAGTGGCACTCACACTGCCCAGGTCCTGGCCACCGGTCTGGGGGGGCTCTGCATTTTAATTTAATTTTAAATGAAGCTTCTTAAACATTTTAAAAACCTTATTTACTTTACATACAACAATTGTTTAGTTATATATTATAGACTTATAGAAAGAGACCTTCTAAACATTGAAATGTGTTACTGGCACGCGAAACCTTAAATCAGAGTGAATAAATGAAGACTCGGCACACCACTTCTGAAAGGTTACCGAACCCTGCTAGAGCATCAGCCTCCACAAAAATTTTTCAGGGAAAAGCGACAGGGATCCGCTAGACAGCTGCTAGTGGCTGAAAGAACTGGAATTCAGGTGAGTTTACTTTCTCAGCCGCCCTAATGGTAGAGTTACCACTGCACCATGCTGGGGTACTGGTTCAGTGCTGACCAGAGGGAAGGACAGGGCCACCTATTGAATCACCACCACCTAGATGTTTCTTAGAGGCTTCCCATCCAAGTACTGACCTGGTATGACCCTGCTTCGCAGGGGAGAACTCTGAGGATCACACCACAGTTCTCATGGCTGCGGGCTACACTATGCATTCTTGCCCGACACTGTACAGATAGGTCTGGAAGTGCAATGTGTGTATTCAGCTTTGAATCAGACAGTTCAGGTTCAAGAGTTTGGTTATATTTTAAATGAAAGAGGCAAGATTGCCAAAAATATGATCAATGCCGGCTTTGGTTCAGGAAAAGAGCTGGTACATGCAAGAACAATTTAATATTACACTGTTTACTTTATGAAATGTAAATTTCATACAAAAGGAACCGTTCAGAGATATACTCAAAGAAATATTAAACAATTCATATATAAACCCCAAGATAGGATTATGGGACAGTCCGATTTACTTAACAAGATTCAAACTATTGTGTTTGCACATTCAGGGCTGCTCTTCCCTATGGGGAGACCGAGGCTCCTGCCACTGATGCAGCAGGGATCAATTTAGCAGGTCTAGTGAAGACCCACTCAATCGACGGTAGAGTGCTCTCCAGTTGACCCCGGTACTCCAGCTCCCCGAGAAGAGTAAGAGAAGTCGACTGGAGAGCGTTTCCATTTGACGCAGTGCAGTGAAGACACCGGGGTAAGTCGACCGAAGTTACGTCGACTCCAGCGATGTTATTCATGTAGCTGGAGTAGCGCAACTTAGGTCGATAGTGAAGATAAACCCTTAAAGAAGCTCTTCCAACTTTTGTAGGGTTTCTCCCTGAAGTACTCTAGAACAAAAGAGCACAGAAATAAAGGTGAAGCATGAAGAAGGTCTCAGGAGCGAAGTCCATCCACTCTGAACATGGGAGCCAGAAACATGAAGTCTAATCTCAACTCTGACACTGAGTTGCTATTAGTCAAGTCACTTCAGCTCAAAGTCTCAATTCTGCCATTTGTTAAATGGGGGTCAGCACCACATACCTGGCACATGAGGTTGGAGTTATCCCACTAATGCTCCATCACTTTTCTATGTCATATCCTTGGTGGGGAAATTCAGGAAGAAATTTATAGCCTTATAAGCATAAATGAAAGGATTTAATCTTTGTAAGGAAACCAGAAATTCCATGCTCTTCAGCAAGAGCTCCAATTGCCACTCTTCGCAACAGAAAACCTCTTAGCATGGGTTTAACTGAGATCATAAATGCCACCAGTTTTCTGACTAATGAAGGGAAAAAAAAAAAAAAAGAGTGTTGCATAGAAGTGAGAGGAAAACTCAACTGAGAGCTTGGCCATTGGAAAAGTTGGAAAGACAGAGGGATGAACCAAAAGGGGGAAAACTTTACATTGGTCTCCAACAAATTTTGTGAAACTTATAAAAACAAAATAAAACAAAACAAACCCCAAAAGTAATGTTTTTGCATATCTGGAGAGAAAACAATTTGTCTCCACACTTAGATAAACACCACCTCTAAACCTCTGCTCTAGTTACATCTACATGATTAATTTCTTTTAGAGGTTAAAAGCTGCTGCTTCTTGGGCAGCAGTATTGACATGGTAAAATGTATAGTAGACCAATAACTTTATTCTGTGCTTGCAACAGAAAAAGCTTTATATTTCAAGTGTTTTTCACAGTTGGTCATAACTTTACAGAACAGAGTTTTAACAGAAAAAGATTAATCAAGAAGTGATAAACAGGATGCAGACTATTTACCAAAAGGTATGAAATCAATCATTTCACTTTGGAATATTCTTTTGGCACAGTTGAAAAGTGCCTTAGGAAACAGAGCCTCTTCAAAACTTGCTCGCCCAGCCGGTACAGCCTGTGTTCCAGAATACATAACTTATGTGAGCTTAAGCAATTTACAAGAGCAAGAGTGAAAAGGGCAAACATACTGTTCTCTCGGACAAGGCAGAATTCCAAAGTGCTCTGGCTCTCCAAGGTACAGTCTAAGTCTACTGGGACATTGGGTTCACTCTGCTTCTCCAGACGATACTGAGGACCTGAAACATAAAATAACTTGTAAAATTCTCTGGATTCTAATTAAAAGACAGCTTATCAGGGTCAGTTAACAATACTTAAACTCAAGAGGTAAAATCGATGGTTGTTTATGTCTAAAGTTCCTGTCCACCAGGAAAAAAAATAAAGGAGTAATAAAGGAGTGGACGATGGTATGCTTAGAAAGTGCATGGAAACAGACTATCCCAGTCACTGCCCACAGCGTGACATTTCCTGCCTACTTCACTGCCAACAAAAAATATCAACAAACCCTTCTGACCTACACCCAACTAGCTCTATCTATCCACCTGTATCCCCACCTAGGTTCTCTCACTGGCAGTAAAGTTGTTTATTTGGACCCCAAACTGTCCTTAGAAAAAGTAAAATGCAGCTTTCTTTGACTCAGTCTTCCCAGCCATTCTGTATCTAGTGGAAACTGGCCTGTTGTGAAAGGTAGTTGGCCTGCACTTTGCCTCAGAGATGGAGCTATTCTCACATACTGTCTGGAAGCTGAAGAACATTCTGAAGAGAAAGCAGATGCACTGCTGTATAGCTAAACAATTCCCATGTAAAGACACACAGTGCTACTTTGCTTATCTGAGTGCTTCTCACTCCCAGCCCGGCATAAAAAACTATGCATTCCTTACTGCAGGCTCAAACGGATGTGCACGCACACAGACACAAGGGTGGATTTAAAATGGCAGGAAAGGTTGTGATTGTACTGACGAGCCACTAAAGCAAAGGTGACCATGACCAGGACAATAGAGGGCCTCAGAGTGTATGCTGTACCTTGAGACAGTTGGGGAGCAGGCAAGGGTGGGGGTCGGTTTGCAAGAGAAATGTATATTATGGATTTCATTTCATTGTGAAACTCGGCTCTACAATCCTGGGATATTTCTTCTTCCTGCTCATTTTGTGTCTTGTGACAGCCTAGACTTCTAATTCTCACAAGACTGGCACTGCCATTTTAGACATTAGCAGTGGTGACCAGTGCTATTTTCCACATTAACTCTAGATAATGTGACAGACTTTGTACACAGGAATGAGCCTTTCCAGTTATCATTGTTTCTACAGTTTCCGGTAACAGGTCCCAATGCTAGATGGAGTCTGAGATCAGATAATACCTCAATGGCTGTGAGCAGCAGCAAGGGTCACCGGTATATATATGAATCCATCGTTCTATCAGAGATCTGAATACGGTTAGTGTTACTGCTGAATATAAACAAATGCAGTACATATGGAGATTGAATCAGATACAAATGTGGACTGCTGCTGTTTCAAACCAATTACTTTCAAATACATTTCACTTAACTAGATTTTTCCCCAAGATTCAAGTGTCAATCTCCCTATACCCGTTAATTCAAAGCACTGAAAAGAATGGTGTTTATTTGAAAGTTAGTGTTTTCCAAGCTATACAAAATATTTTAATAAATGATCGTGATGACAAATAGATGTCTTCTTGTGTCTTTCATTCCTACAGATCACAGTTGTACACCTTACACTGAAATAAAACTACATACAGGGAACACTTCTCCCATTAGTGAAATGAAGCCATTTCTGGGGTGTTACAGAAGGGCTGTTTCAACAGCGCAGAGAAACACTATGCAGCGAATTAGAAGAGTATGAAACACATAACTTCTGTAAATGAAACTGCAGAGGAAATGTAGGTAGCAGAATGTCACTTCCTAAGTAGATTGATTGAAACATCACAGCTAATACCCCTACTCTTGCAAAAAGTACCATTGGGGTGTTAATGAACACAAGTGGCTAGGACAGTGGTGGGCAACCCGTGGCCCATCAGGGTAATCCACTGGCAGGCCGCCAAACAGTTTGTTTACATTGATTGTTCCACTGGGCTAGGACCTCTGTTTTCTCTCTCAAAAGATGAACCAATGATTACCCGTAGTTTGGTGCACAGTTGCTGTGAGTCCAGAAAAATAATTTTATCCAAGAAACCCATTTCAATTACAAGTTTCAGAGTAACAGCCGTGTTAGTCTGTATCCGCAAAAAGAACAGGAGTACTTGTGGCACCTTAGAGACTAACAAATTTATTAAAGGTGCCACAAGTACTCCTGTTCTTCCATTTCAATTAGTAAGGTATGTCCTCAACCCGATCCCTTAATGCACACAACACAAAGGATAGCACCAGCCATAGTGGATGAGTGCCCCTTGATGGATAGCAGGTCGCTACAATACAAATGGCTGCTACAGCACAAGCACTTTCGGTTAGTGTTACTGCTGTGTGACAAAGCTGAATGGTGACCGTCCAGTGGAAAACCTCTCCAACGATTCCACTGAAAAAAAGCATTTTAAGAAGACTTTTAATACTTTAAAAAGCTAATTAGCCCATTTGTGCTTATTGTTAAAGTCCTTCCTTCTGGCCCCCAAAATCTGGCCAAAAATGCCACTGATAATTTAAAGAACACCTAATTTCTAAGGCAAACAGTAACTATTAGATTAAATCACTATTTTCATTAACTCTCTTAGACCATGCAAAAATGTCAAAGTAGCTACTTGTACACTGCAAAGCTACCTAAACAAGGAAAAGCTGCCGCTATACCTGTGACACTTCAGGTCTATATACTGGCCCATGCCAGCTGATTCAGGCTCACGGGGTTCTGGCTAAGGGGCTGTTTAATTGTGGTGTAGATGTTCTGGCTTGGACTATAGCTTAAGCTCTGGGACCCTCCTACCTCGCAGGATCCTAGAGCCCAGGCTCCAGAATGAGCCTGAACATCTACACTGCAATTAAACAGCCCCTTAGCCTGAGCCCTGCAAGCCTGAGTGTCTAACTGCAGTATAAAAATACCCTTCAATGCACACGTCCCATCAAGGCGAGAGAAGCACAAGTGTCCACAATAAAAAATTGTTTTCTCAAATCACTAAAAATAGCAGCTGGTCTACCAGGCTGACTACGTAACGACATCTTTTTAGTGATCTGAAGGGTCTCTAAACAGGATCTTAATACAGCAAAACTGTTAAAAGTGAAATCATGAAATATATTCCTTCTCTATTAGTGGCTAAGTATTTCATCTTATACTATGATAATTCAAAGTCAGTAAAGCATTCAGAAATATTTAAAACAAACAAAAAATTAAGCCTTTTAGCCTCAGATGGCATGCCTCAGAGAGGGAATTTGTTAGCCAATTCATTTAAATTTACTACAGCATAGTTTCAATTACAGCTCCTCATTGTGTTTCCCCAGAAGCCATGTGAAGAGCACACCGCATGTTCTGAGTGTATTTTGCTCTTGAAATAGTGCATTATTCTTCTGTAAAATGGAGTCTCCTTATTCCTGGTGACTTTCAGAACAGATGCAGGACCAGGCTATTTGCAGGCCACAAGAGGAAAGCACAACTATTCCCTCTGTGCCCAGCACAATCAGCAATTGCACACGTAGCTGGTTCCAAGCATTTATAAAACAAATTGCACTCCAAGAAAAAGCAGAGATGTTTTATCTAAGCACAAATAGCAAAAGGAGCAAAGTATGTACGGCACCATCTTCCTTCTTCTACAAGACTTGAGCCATTGCAAATCTGTCTCAAAAACTGAAAATAAGTAAGGCCTGGTTTGTCAGACAGAAGGAAAAGCGGAACTTACTGAGGATAAACTTCAAATAAATACCAAATCAATCACTCAGTCTGGGTTTAAATGTTGTCCTAGGTGTTTAAACTGACAAGGTAAAGGAGATTCAGACAGAGTGCAAAAACTACCTGCTTAGTCCATCTTGCTATAAGGGAATAGTAGAGAGTAATCTCCAATGGTCCCCAAACAACTGCAGAACATACACAATGAACAAAGTGGGCAGAGAGATTTGTAGCCTCTGATTCGAATTTCCATGAACTGGCTACTTAAATCCAAATCTTAATTTTTAATCTTGCAGCATAAGAGATAAGTATTTTGCAAATCTTTCTCTATTTGCAAACAACACAAGAGATCTGTGCTGCAGAGATCAGACCAGCATTAAGGTTATTGTAATTTTCTTAACAGACCATAATCTGTACAATGAGAACTGAAAGAGTATCACGTGAATCCCAGATCCATGAGTACTTCAAACCTGGTACGGTTTACTCAGTTTTCCCACATGCTGCAAACTAGTACCAGGGCCATGTACAAATGGAAATGTTTTGGGAAAAGGAATGTATTCCTCAACTCTCAGTATCTGTGACCCTTTTAAAATAAATTGAAGTTACATGTGTGCTAACGGGACTTTGTTTATTTGATTTCCAGCAGATGCAGAGGGCCGAGAGGAGAGTTGAGTCTCATTCTCCCTTTTCTTCCACCTCCACTGGGTCCCACCAGGGCCCCCAACCCACCTCCACTGAGCTTTCCATGGGCACAGCTCCAGGGTGCCCTCAGACTCTGGGTTCGTCTACCCCCAGGGTGATCCACACCAGTATACACCCCACTTCACACCCTTTGCCTTCTGTTTAAGATTAGAAACTCTTGTTTGCTGGTGAGATGCCCGGCACACTGAGACGTTGGTAATAATAAAAGTCAATTTTGTGAAATGAGTTAAATGTAGTTTTACACACTGCACTCCCACCCATCCGCTGCCCAAAGCTGCGGTTTCACCATCACTTGGTAATTCCTTAAAGGACCTTTCTTTTGCCTGAGGCTGTGGGAAAGACACACACAAAGAACACGGGAACCAGTGACATTGACTAGATTCGGTGTAGACCACAGACAAGAATGTAGTTTTTCTTAATCTTAGTTACTGCCATTTTAGGTGTGACTGGTGACAACAGCAGGTAAAAGCAGACAACAGTATGATTTCTAAGTTGACTCCATCCCCATAGAATTATTGCTGAACCAGATATGAAGAATCATGGAGGGAGAGAATTAAAAATCAATGCTCGATAGCAGCTTATCCTCTCCCTATGGATCACAGATTCTCCAGGCTCTGGATCCATGTTGAAGAAGAAAATGACTTCCATAGGCTCAATGCCATTTTTGCTCAATGCACTCCCTGCCAAGCTGCATGGCGCAGAAGGCGCCAGCAATTGCAGCTGGAGACCTTTTGGTGTCATCTTGCCAGTAGTGAGGCAATTTTGGAGCAAATTGTGGGTTTTCGCAATTCTGTAAAATTCACCAAAATAGTTAATAAATATACAGTCTGACTATAAACAAGATACGACGTTTAAGATTGAACAAATGAAAAACCGCAACACGACAGGGTGCTGCTGCAGCAATTTCTATTGGAACAGATTCTTTGGAGAAGTGAGTACTATATAATCAGAGTGCAAATGGGTCTTTAGGCAGTACATATCCTTTAGAAATGGGTTTAAAATGTCAAAAATGTGTAGAAAGCTACATGACCTCTACGTTACAACAACAACAACAAATGGAAGGGTGATTCTATGGAGCAGGTGTATTGAGTAAATAGAAAACTCATTTCAGATGTTCAGAAGATGAATTTATAGTGGAAATATCATGTAACTTAATGGTCTAATAACAAAATATTGCTCTGGGCATTTCAAGAACATTTCCAAGTTATAATACCAAAGTTGGATTTTTATGGATTTTTGTAATCCTGAGGCAAACATTTCCACACATAAGTTTAAAAGAAACCCTTCAGAACATGGCATAGGAAAGGTAAGTAGCACTGTACCTCCATTTAACTCTTACCATTAACTAAAAGGACTATTACTTTAGCATACAGCTCAGGTCTAACTGCAGCAGGTTGATACAGTGGTTCAGTATATTTTCACACACTACCGTTAACATGGGCAAAGATGGACAGCAGGTGACATCCCACCATCAAACTAGGAGCTGAGGTGCTAGGAGGAAAACTGCTGTGGGCAGAAGACAACTATGAGCCCTCCAAGCCCCATCCCTGTTCTGTTAGTTCACCAAAATACTCCAAGGGAATTACACAGGGAAAGGACAATCAGGGCAGCTGTGGAGTGACCAAACCTGGCATATTAATACATCCAATGAGAAAGGAGTGAGGTGGGTATGAACCAGGAGCGTGATCTGAACTAAGCCAAAATGGGAAGAGATGAAGCAGTTGTACCTGAAAGCAAATAATTTTTCATTCAAAGACTAGAAGAGATTAATTCAAGGGTACAATACATACCCAATAGGCTAAGCTCTCTTTAGCTCTTGGAGGAGGTGCTAAGGTTGAACCCCTATTCCAGCAGACATTGCAGACAAGTTGCCTTGGGCACACTGATCTTCTTAATTTTTGGACCACACTGCTGGGCAAAATATCCTGCAAATATGAGCAAGTGCCTAAACACAAAGAATTGCAAAAGCTAGCACAGACAGAGCAACTCTTCTCTTTTAGCAATGATTTTAACACACTCACTGATCAATAACTGTTGAACAACTGTACTAACTTCATCACAAAGGCAGAACTATTCATTTACAAAACAATACTCTAAACATCTTGACTACAGACATCAAACTTGCATGCAACATTTAAATGCATATAATTATATAATGCACAATCCCACCAGTTAAAATGCTTATTTGCCCCTCGGTGTGGCTGCTAGAAAGATTTGTACTGTACTATGTTATTGTGTTAAACATTGCAGCAGCTGTCTCTTCAAATAGCAGGAAGATCATTAGGAATTTTAAAAAAAATTACATGAAACAGTCATTCTTTAGCTTCCTATGGCACAATATAAAATTTATGCTTGGTGATGAGAACCGCAGAGTATAATCGAATTAAACAATTCCCTCAAAAAAGGAGAAAGGCCATGCCTATTATAACAAACCATGCCTGCTGCCTAGTGAAACTGCAAATCCTTCAGAAAGGGTTTCGAAAGCCTGACCCATCAGTTCTAATTTTTAAAACTTATCCTTTCAGTCAAGACTAGAAAAAGGCCCATTCCAACTTTTATCTTTCCTACAAAGTGCTGTTATCTTGGTCTGATGTCAGGAGCTTTATCTCTCTTTCTGCTGACAAGCAGAGACGAGAGAGATAAGATTGGGAACGAATCTCACTTCTCTGAGTAAATAAATAATCAATACTCATCTAAATGTAAATGAGAAAGTATCCCCCTCTGATAACAGGGCTCTTATCAAAGAGCCAATTTTCTACAGACATTTGGCCTCAACCAAATCACCATCATTCAGCCCCAGCCTAATGGCTAAAAATCGTAACTAAATTGAACCGATCACCAGAGATCAACTAAGTTCAGCCCTGGCTACTTCAGGTTCAAATGTTTTGGAATGCAATTTTGCCCCCATTAACTTTCAATAGCAATGAAAAATACACTGGTCAGGGGTTGAATGTGCACAATAAACAAACTCAAACACTTATTTTTTTAAAGTGTTTAAACAAAAACCAAACCAAACCCCAGCTGTGTGTGCAAACAAATAAATGCTACAATAAGGATAAAAATGGAGATGGGGAAGACTTAGCTCAATGTTTCAATCTGTGTGGAATGCTGAGAACTGTAATTCTGCTGCCAAACAGCAATTCAACTATTTAAAGACAGGTAGAAATAAAGAGACAGACTAGATTAAAATGTCACCGAAGAACTAAATGAACGTCTCTCTACAACTTTCCCCTTATTTATTCCCATCACCAAAGCCTTGGTGTATGCTGAGGTGGCCAAACTTACTGACCCTCCGAGCCCTATACAACAATCTTCATAAATTTGAGAGCTGGGGCTCAGGGCTTTGGCCCTCGGTAGGCGCCTGCTGGGCTCAGGGTTCAGCCCCACTCCAGCTGAAGCCCTGAGATCCCCCTCTCTGCTGTGCAGAAGCCCCTATCCCATCACCCTGCTGCAAGGTAGAGGTCCTGAGCTCACCCCCAGTCTGATCGGTGGAGAATGGGGGGACTCTGCAAGCTGCACTTTAACAGTAAACGAGCCACATGTGGCTCGCGAGCCACAGTTTGCTCACCCCTGGTCTATGTCCTGGTCAGCTCCTGCCTTGACTAATGCAACCCACTTGTCCCTGATCTTCCCGATCTGCACCCTGCAGCCCCAGGTTAGCCAGCTTGCTTCAGCTACAATCATTCTCCTCACCCGGTACTGGAACCATGTTTCCTCAAGGTCCCGCAGTGCCTTGTGATCCCTGTGACATCCCAAAGCCCTCATCCTTATTTCCAAGGCCCTGCACACTTGACTTGCCCCCTACCTCCCTATACAACAGTGACTCTCAAACTTTTGTACTGGTGACCCCTTTCACATAGCAAGCCTCTCAGTGCAACCCCCTTTATAAATTAAAAAACACCTTTTTATATATTTAACACCATTATAAATGCTGGAGGCAAAGTGGGGTTTGGGGTGGAGGCTGACAGTTCATGACCCCTCCATGTAAGAACCTCCCGATCCCCAGTTTGAGAACCCCCAGCTCACCCTGTGTGCTTCCCTCTCTGCTTCCATACACAACTGCTCCCTTCTCTCATAGTGCCCCCTAGAATGCTGTCTCCACTAGGGAATTCTACAGAAATATTCTCTTCAGTTTAGTGTCAACTTAGTGTTTTTACCATTGTGTTTACTAAGCCTGCTGAGGCTAGTGGCACAACTGGGTCTAGAACCCCAGTACTCCTGATTCCTAGTCCTGTATCTGAGCCAGTGGAGCACACAGACTAATTATAAACCAGTTCTTCTGTGCTAATCCCCTTTGACTGCAGCATAGTACCCAGGCAAATGTTAAATTCTGCATTCCAAGGGGGAAATACCCTCTCCCCACTCATCGTCTACTGTGGCTCAGTAGGAAATCGGAATGAAAAAGGAGGAACCCCACCATCCTGTAGGGGAAAGAGTAAAGCTGAATCGCTGGCTGCTTGTTGTGCTGCAATAACTCTCTCCTTCGAGGTGAAGACATGGTTCCTGACAGCAGCCTGTGAGCTCTGCAACAGCAGGAGTGAGGAAACAAAGAAGAGGGTTTTGGCCAGATGCATCCTCTTGGATTACAGTGAAAACTCATGTAGAAGTGTGGGGTATTTTGTTGGTAGGGCAAAACCCCACTTCACTGAAAGGGACCTCTTTGTAAGAGCATCACCATTCCCAAGGTTTTTCGCCTTCATTTACGGTCACCATCCGCACACACTGCACGGAGTAAGTCCTTCCCCCTCCTTTTGCAAAGCCTTTCCCTGCGATCCCCTCAAACTCTTCCACACCTAGCATCCATGTCATAACTGCCCCAGGGAGACCAAGCGCGCCTGAGGCAGGAGGATTATTTCAAGTGTTCTTTAAAGTACTGTATGTATTTGTGATGCTACAAATACTCATGAGAACAATGAGGAATTTAAAGTTTGCAATCATCCCCTGATGGCCAAGGCAATGGATGCATGACAGACAGTGGATGGTCAGATGCGAACAAGAGGCATTTTCCTCCACATCACAGCTCTGCTCTAGCTTAGTGGAAGAGACAAGGGATGGGTCTGTGTGGAGCAGGCGGGGCAGTGGAGCAGAAGTCTTCACAGAAAACCAGTTGATAAACATTCTGTGTCAATGTCTGAGGTATTTCCGCATTTTAATTTTCTCCTTTTCCAAGTAAAGATGATTTATAACTTTATTGCTCCAACCCTAGGTTTTGAAAGTGTGATTTCTTTTGAGTTTAAACTGCACCTATATTTATTATTCTTGTTACCACTTTTTTTTTATTACTGCCATAGAAATCATTTGCTGGAAATATGTGATCGCTATTACAAGGCCATAAAAAAGAAGAGAGTTTATGTATTTCTATCTTTTCAAATAATCTGTCAGAATTTATCAATTACGCTAAGTAGTCCACACTACCCAGGCCCTGCTGATACAGCCGTACCAGTCCGGCTCTGCCAGCAGATCCCCCTAGTGTAGACGCAGCATATGCTAACAGAAGGAGTTTTTCCTGAGGCTACAGTAACACCACCTCCTCAAACAACATTAGCACTTTTCTGACAGCACAGCAGCATCTACTCTGGTTTTGCCAGCATAGCTAGGGGTGTGTTCTTTTCAGATCCCGGACAGATACAGTTATGTCAACAGAACTTTGTAGCATGGAACTGGCCTTAGTCTGGATACTCATTCAATACGGATAGGCAGCTATGCAAACTAAGGCATTACTTCATCTTCTGGAGACGCTACATTAAAGTGTGGCTCACTAGAAATACAGGTGAGGATTCGGTTTTGCCACTAAAGTGAAGAACTTGACTGTAGCATACCAGCTTGAGTATTGAACCCAGAATGTAAACAAAAGAGAAGTGAACAGGCAGAGGCAATAATACACTGTGAAAAACCTAGGCTTTAAGAAAAGACAGTTACCTTTTCCGTAACTGGTGTTCTTCAAGATGTGTTGTTCATCTCTATTCCAGAGTAGGTGTGTGTGCTCGCCACGTGCACCGGTGCTGGAAGTTTTTCCCCTAGCAGTATCCATAGGGGGGAAGAGAGCCCCCCGCGACCCCTAGAGTGGCACCTCCATGGCATGGTATAAGGGGCACTGCGCGCTCCCCCCACCCTCAGTTCTTTCTTGCCAGACAACTCCGACAGAGGAGAAGGAGGGCAGGATGTGGAATAGACATAAGCAACACATCTCGAAGAACACCAGTTACGGAAAAGGACAACTGTCTTTTCTTCTTTGAGTGATTGCTCATGTGTATTCCACAATAGGAGATTCCAAGCTGTATCCGTTGGAGGTGGGTAGGAGTTCACAAACTCTTGGGACGGAGCACAGCCCTGCCGAACCCGGTGTCGTCCCTGGTCTGGGAGACGATCGCATAATGTGAGGTGAACGTCTGAATTGAAGACCATGTGGTAGCCCTACAAATGTCCTGAATGGGGACAAGGGCTAAAGAGGCAGCCGACGAGGCTTGCACCCTAGCCGAGTGTGCCCTCACAATTGGCGGTGAGGGGATTCCTGCCAGGTCATAACAGGTACCGATGCACGAGGTGATCCAGTTGGAGAGCCACTGAGTGGAGATCGGCCGACCCTTCATGCACTCGGATGAGGTGATGAACAGTTGCGAGGACTTTCTGAACGGCTTAGTCCGCTCCAGGTAGAAAGCCAGAGCCCGTCTCACATCCAGCGTGTGGAGGCAGCGCTCCTCACTGGACGCATGGGGCTTGGGGCAGAGGACCAGCAGAAAAATGTCCTGACCCATGTGATAGGCGGAGACCACCTTCGGGAGGAATGAAGGGTGTGGATGGAGCTGGACCTTATCTTTACAAAAGACCATGTACAGGGACTCGGAGGTTAGGGCCCTGAGTTCCAAGATCTGCCTAGCTGACGTGATTGCAACCAGGAAGGCCACCTTCCACGAGAGGTGTGACCAAGAGCACGTGGCTAGCGGCTCAAACGGGGCCCCTGTGAGACAGGCCAACACCAGGTTTAGGTCCCACTGGGGGCCTAACATATGGGAAGAGACAATCCAACCCCTTAAGGAATCAGCCAGTCATAGCATGGGAGAATACTGTGTGGCCCTGCACCGGCGGATGGAAGGCCAATATGGCCGCCAGGTGCACCTTGACTGACGAGGGTGCCAGGTCCTAGGCTCTAAGGTGGAGGAGGTAGTCCAGAATCAGCTGGATCTGGGCGGCCACCGGGGAAACGCCCCACTCATCCGCTCATCAGGAAAACTGAGACCACTTTGCCAAATAGTCTTGGTGGGTGGAGGGCTGCCTGCTTTCTAGGAGGACGCGCTGAACCCCTTCCGAGCACATCCTTTCTTCCCGGCCTAACCATTGAGCAGCCATGCTGTGAGGTGGAGTGCCGCTAGGTTGGGGTGGAGGAGGTGGCCCTGGTCCTGGGAGAGCAGGTCCGGGCGGGACAGCAATGGTCATGACGGGGTGACCGCCAGGCCCGTGAGGGTCCCGTACCAATGCTGCCTGGGCCATGCCGGGGCAATCAGAAGGACCTGGGCCTTGTCTGTCTTTCTTTTTCAGAACATTGCCGATCAGTGGGAATGGGAGAAAGGCATAGAGAAACTGGCTTGACTAGGACAGGAGGAAGGCATCGGAGATAGCCCCACATCCCAGCCCCCCCCCCCCCCCCCGCACAGCAGAACCAGGGACAGCGATGGTTCTGCCGAGTCACGAACAGGTCCACCTGGGGAGTTCCCCACACTTGGAAAAGTCTGTGCACCACCTCTGGGTGGAGAGACCACTCGTGCTGAGAGGAGAAGTCCCTGCTCAAGTGATCCGTCCACACGTTCTGGGCGCCCGGTAGATGGTAGGCCTGTAGGCAGATGTCATGGGCTATACAAAAGTCCCATAGCCTGAGGGCTTCGCGGCAGAGGGCAGAGGATCGGGCCCTGCCTTGCCTGTTGATGTAGAACATCAAGGCCATGTTGTCCATGAGGACCCTGACCACCCGGCCCTGCAGGTGTGAGCAGAAGGCCATGCATGCCAGCCGTATCGTCCTGAGCTCCTTGATGTTTATGTGGAGGGTCAGATCCTGAGCCGACCATAGACCTTGGGACTGAACGCTCCCCACATGGGCCTCCCATCCCAGGTCCGACGCGTCGGACACCAGTTCCATCGATGGGGGCCTGCCCCTGAATGGGACCCCTTGGAGCATGTTTCTCGGGGAGGACCATCGTAGGGAGGTGATCACTGGTTTGGGCATTGTGAGGACTTTGTCCATCCTGTCCCTGGCCTGGGAGAACTCCGAGGCCAACCAGAGCTGGAGGGGCCTCATCCTGGGTCTGGCGTGACGGACCACATACGTGCACACCGACATGTGACCCAAGAGCTGGAGGCCCGCTCTGGCTGTTGTCACTGGAAACCTCGTGACTGTGTCAATGAGTCCCTTCAGGGTCTCAAACCTGTCCGATGGGAGGGAGGCTCTGGCCGGCGAGGCGTCCAGGAACGCCCTGATAAACCCTATGCGTTGTACCGGGACAAACGTGGACTTGGTGTTGTTTACTAACAGACCCAAAGTAGTGCATGTGGACAGAAGGAGCGCCATGTGATCCCGCACCTGTGACCGGGAGCTACCCTTGACCAACCAGTCGTCCAGACAGGGGAAGATCTGGACCCCCCGGTGCCTGAGGTAGGCCGCCACCACCAACATACATTTCGTGAATACCCTGGGGGCAGTGGACAGGCCAAACGGGAGGTCTGTAAATTGGTAGTGTTCCTGTCCCACCATGAAACAGAGGAAGCGTCTGTGCCCCTCGAATATATGAATGTGGAAGTGCACGTCCTGCAGATCGAGGGCGGCGTACCAGTCCCTGGAATCCAGGGAGGGGATGATGGAGGCCAGGGAGACCATGCAGAACTTGAGCTTTACCATGTACTGGTTCAGACCTCGCAGGTCCAAGATGGTCCCGAGCCCCCACTTTGGTCTTTGGGATAAGGAAATAGCAGGAGTAGTACCCCTTGCCTTTGAACTCCCCGGATACCGCTTCCACCTCTCCTAGGCCCAGGAGCTGCCCCACAGATTGAACTCATACCGGCCCAGGAGAGCCTGACAGTTCGCCACCCATAACTGGAAGCTCAAGGATGAATAAACTTTTCCAAATGAGTCCAGGCTTCTTGAATCTTTATTTTTTGGGGTAGGGGTTTGTTGGCCCTGCTGTTCCCTGTGGTTGACCGACTCGGCCACCAGGGAGTTAGGAGCAGGGTAGGTGTATAAGTATTCATGCCCCCTGGCGAGCACAAAATACTTGCGTTCCTCTCTCTTAGAGATGGCAGCCAATGAGGTTGGGGTTTGCCACAGGACATTTGAAATTTTCATCACCCCTTCGTGGAGAGGCAAGGCCACCCTGCCCAGTGCTGAGGAGGAGAGTACATTAAACAGGGAGTCTGAGGACTCCTCCATCTCCTCTGCTTGGAGATGGTGGCTTGATGCCACCCATTTTAAGAGTTCTTGGTGGGCCCTAAAATCCTCCTGTAGGACGGAGGGAGGAGGGGCCGTAATCGACTCATCTGGGGAGGGTGAGGAGGCTGGCGCGGTACTTTGTGTGTCCACCGGCACCGGAGGGTCCACCACCTGGTCGGTCTCCGGGCATGGTGCCGAGGATGTACGTTCCCCCGACTCCTTCCTCGGAGGTCTGGAGAGGGAGGCTGATGGTCCTTCTGAGGCTCCAGCCACTGAGCGAGCCCCCGTCAGGGGCCACGGTGCCCACTGCTACCACTGGGCTGGCTTATTGGGCCCGGGGCCACTGCACCTGCTGTGGCACCAGCGGAGCCGGCTGTTTGGTCTGGACCATCCATTGATGACTACGAAGGGAGGCCGGGCTGACATACGACCTGCTACTGTCCCTGGACTGGGAGGAGTGGCGGTGCCGGGAGAGATGCTGACCACGGGACCGCAATCCTGATGTGGAGGACCGGTACCGTCAGTAACAGCTCCTCCACGATCGGCTCTGGCAGGCGGACCCGCAACGGTGAGACCCTGGTGATCGACGCCCGGGGCTGTGGAGGCAGTGCTATGGCGGGGTCCTAGAGCGGGACACTGAATGGGAACGACGTCGACGTTGGTGCCATGACCGGCTACGATAGCCCCTCCGAGACGAGGACCTTTGGCAATGTCTGCCTCAGTCCCGTCGGTGTTTGTGCCTCGAGGTGGAGTAGTGCTGAGAGTCTCGGTCAGACGGAACCCAACCTGACAGCCTGGTGGGTGTCGAGGGCGATCCACGTGGACTTTGCCCTGAACGGCCGCTGGGCAGCGAACAGTGTCAGGAATGTTCCGTCGACCAAGACTGGTACCAAGCCAGGGGTGACTGCGGCGATCCCAGCAGCTGCTTGCTTCTGGAGTGCGGGGCCGATATCGGCGATGCTCCTGGTACTGGCATGGACATAACATCCCGGGCCGCCTGCAGGGCCTCCGGTGCAGAAGGCATCCGGACACCCGGGGAGGCCTGCTCCGAATGGGCCGGGCTACTCCGCTTGACTTCAGTTGGAGGCCTAGAGGCCGGTGGGGATTGAGGACTGCCCAACATGGGTCTAGCCTCTGTCCCAGGTTTACTCTGGTACTGCGGCGAAGAAGGCCTCATCCTAGCCTTCTTAACGTGCCCTGTGGATGGGGAGCGGTGCCGACTAGTCGATGGTGCCGAAGGGTCACCGTGCACTGACACCGCAGTGCCCGGTGCTGACTTGGAGCGGCACGCCAGAGCCGGGGTCAGCGCCGACTCCATCAGAATAGCCCGGAGCCTAACACCCTTTTCTCTCTTGGTCCGAGGCTTAAACGATTTCCAAATCTTGCAGCGATTGCTGAGATGGGTTTTCCCCAAACTGCATAAACAGTACGTGTGCGGATCACTCACTCGCATAGATCGCCTACAAATGTCACATGACTTAAAACCCGGGGCACGGGGCATGCCCCAGCCTGGGCACTCTAGCGAAACTAAACTAACTAAACCACAACTAACTACAGGTACCATACACTGAACGAACAAGCCGTTTTTGGGGACGAGCTACAGCAAAGATGGAGCAGAGCAGTTCTGAAGCACCTTCACTGGTGGCAAGAAGGAACTGGAGGGTGGGGGGAGCACGCAGCGCCCCTTATACTGTGCTATGGAGGCACCACTCCAGGGGTCGCTAGGGCGCTCCTCTACGGGTAGTGCTAGGGGAATAACTTCTGGCACTGGTGCACATGGTGAGCACGCACACCTATTGTGGAATAGACATGAGCAATCACTCAAAGAAGAATAGATAGGAGATTGCAGGCCTTCTACTGGGGAAGACTTCTTGGAAGATTAGAGAAGAGTGAGTGTTTCACAATATGCTTGGCAACAGCAACAGGACAAAAGAAAAATATGTAAACAATTTGAGAGGAAACAGTTTAAAAGGAAGAATGTTTATATACAATTCTAAATCCTGCTGCTATGAGAACGTCTTAAAATTTGTTTATTTGTTAAAAATCCCAAACAAAGCCCCTCAACACCTCCTAAACAGAATTCAGATATCATTTGTTAAATAAAGACATTTAAAGGATGAAAACAAACCTTTAACATTATGCACTTACATCAGATTTTTCAATCCAATCTGTTTTTCTTAACTTGCACTGCTGTGACATTACCAAATTTTACATATAGTTATCTGTCGCTCTCCACAGAAATACAGATGGTTTTTGTGGAAATAAACAGTCATTTATTTGAAACAATTGTAAAATAGTTTATGGAAACCAGTGGTGTAATGCATTCAAATAAATGCCAGAACTGGTTGATGGAGAGCCAAGGTGTTAAATCACACTGCTTAAGAATTCAGCTGTGGGAAACAGATAGTAAATCCAGAGTGACAGAATTTCCAGTGATGGCAAAGGTTTCTGACGTCTAGTCCAGTACACAAAAACTACAGCAGTTCAAACCCATTTTACTTAACACTACCTTGACAGCCAGTGAAATTAAGAATTTAGTCAAAAGCATCTTAAAATAAATAAAGATGGTTCATTTATGTGCTGTTCTTCTGTGGGGCATAAAGCATGCAGCAGTGCTACTGCAGCAGACAGCAAGTAATATTAGTGGAAGTACTGATTTATTGTTACAGGCTTTAATTCTTTTTAAGTAAACAGTATGTATCTTAAATATAACTGGGAAATGTACGAACTCATGATGCTTTGATCCATAATATAACGAGCTCAGGGTAGGAACATTATATTGTAATGAAATTTTAAAAATCACAAATTCAGGAGAAAGTGTCAAGATAATCCTCTAACTGCCACTGGGAGGGGAGTAAACACCTCAGCCAGCATATGCTAAACACACCCCATACTCGGCCCATCTAATAGGTAGCTCTCATCTAGGCACTTTGTATCCCATAACTCAGACTGCGGGGTTAGTTGTGATCTTGGTACATCAGCAAAAGTTCTTCAGATTGTTGACCTGAATTATAAAAAACCAAGGAAGGCACTTTTCTCCTGACTATAGACATGGAAATGTAACAGGATTGCAATATAGGCTAATCTAGCCACATAAATAGTTATTTCAGGCTAAATGAGGAACAGACACCAAGCAGGTCATTCCATGCAGAGGCCTCAAGTACATTGAGAGGAACTTCCTTCAGTACCGTAAAAACAACTCCCCATCCAAATGCTGAGAGCGGAATTTAGAACATGCCGTATCAATTACAGTTCTTTTACCACTATGGAAAAATCAGTAAATGGGAAATTTCATAGTGTCTGTTTCATGTTCAGCTCAGAGACGAGCCCAGATAATCTGATCAGCAAAACTGGTTAGTGTATAAAATCCCACCAAGTTCAACATACTGGACTAATAAAACCTGCTTCTATACTAGCAAATTGTCCCCAAATCTTTATTCCCTGTTAGCCGTTCACAACATATGGCAACATCACCTAGCCATCCCAGTGTCTGGCTGAGATCAGCACAAGGGCGAGGAAGAGCTGGCTGAAGTGACAACCCTAGCAAAACAGAGATGATGCAGGTAGACAGAGGGAATTACTTGGAAGAGCTTGCCACTATGGTGCTGTCTCCAGCAATTAAAGATATATTTACCCTCTCAGAACACCAACATGGCTGAAGGGATTTTGCTAATCTTAAAATAGCACCTTCTGGCAGGGACCAAACATGGAAACTTCAGTCCCAAAGGTGACTTTTGGAGAGCTATGAACATGTGTGAATGGTGGCTCTGGCAGCACAAGGGAGCTATAAAACAGCCATGAATAGCCAGGGGAGAAGTCCCCCATGTGGGAGCTGTGTAGGGCTGACAAACAACTCCCTGCAGCTCCTAGCATCGCAGTGTGTGGGTAAGGGAGAGACCAAGACAGAGGGCAGAGTGGTTCTGATTGCTCCTGGGGATTCTGCCCAGTTGCCCTGGGAGGCAGAAAACGACCTTTTTGTCCCTCTCTTCCTTGCAACTTCTGTGCTACACCTCCTCAGTGCAGTAGAAGTGGCAAGGGGTGTACAGAAAAACAACTGACCAAGGGAACTAGGCCTATAATGTTCTTTTAATCATGCCTGCTCTAATGTGAAAACCCCCTTAAACAAAAACAAATAGGAGAATTACTGAAGTCCAGACAAAAACTATTCTAAAATGGAGAGTACATATCCATAATTAAGGGTAAAATACCTTACAGAGATGTTGTAATTATCCGAAACAAAATGAATATGAACCCAAGAAATTTACAGTTAAGGCTAACCTTAACAAAAGTCCAAATATGTAAAGACCCAGAAAGACAGAATTAGGGCACTCAAACAACCTTTCTACTGCCCTGTCAGACTATACAGAGTTCCCATGTAGTTAAAACTCACTGAAATCTTGTATAGTCTACTTTTCTTTTCTTTTTTTTTTTTTTTTTTAGGGTTAGTGGCCATTTCCCCCCTTTTTTTCATAACTGAAAGTTTCTTCTTCAGCAGAAACCTCGACTCTATCCTTTAGTGTCACAATAAGGGGAAAATTAAAAAAAAAAAATCGAATACATCTTTAAAATGCAGTTTAATCTAATCCAGGTCCACTAGCACTAAAATGCCTTAATCATAATTGTGTGATCTCTCCTGTCCTCCAACTTCTCCCTTCCTCTTGTACTTCCCACTGCACGACTACCCCGCAATTCCTCCGCCTCTTCACCCTCTTGTGTTACCCCGTGTGCACACAGGCATACACCAGTTATGTGCTATAGGCATAACAGGAACCAACAGCTGGAAGCTGAAGCCAAATTCAAATAAGGCCCAAGTGTTTAATGGTGATGGTGATTTAACTACTGAAACAAACTACCAAGGGAAGTGGTGGAGTCTCCATCTCTTAACATCCAGCCTGGGTGCCTTTCTAGAAGGCTTTATGCTTTAGTCAAACATGTTATTTGGCTCAATACAAGGATAACTAGATCTCATGGTTCCTTCTGGCATTAAAGAATATGAATCAGTTTCCCCCTTTCCTGCAACCCCCCCTACGTTCCCCTGCATGTGAACACCCTAGTTTGCCTCTCCCTCTCCAGGCCTACCCGCAGAGTACATCTGATGCAATGGGTAGCTTTAGGACTAATGGTATTTAGGACTAATGGTAATTTTTTGCCATAATTTTTCATAAAGTTTATCTTGCCATAAAGAATTGCCCTCTATCAAAATGGCCACCACTTTCCATTGGTCTTAATAGGACTGAAGCCACAGCTACCCACAGGGAATATGGTGACCCCGCAAATCAATAAGCAGATGGAAACACTACCAGTGGGAGAAATACCCTCTCAAAATGGCCACCAACCAAGGTCAACTATGGCTTCAATCCCTTTGATACTCCTGGGAGAATTCTGCACCACTGCACATGCATAATTAATGAGCCATGCATATTTTTAATTTTTTGCGCAAAAAAAAGTTTGTCTGAATGTTGCTGCAGTTCCGCCTTTTGCCCACCAGAGGGCGATGTGGTGCTAGAACACAGCAGCCACACCCAGCCAGCTAGGGAACAGAAAGAGCCTGCCTTCTTCACTGCAGGGACTGAATGGGAGTGGAGGCCCAATGCCACATGGGGGAGGGAGGTGCAGGGCCACATGGTGATAGTGGAAGGAGTTCAGAGCTACATAGGGAGAGCGGGTGGCTGAGTGGGGGCACAGAGACACATGAGGATGGGAGAGGGGTAACAGGGACACATAGGGAGAGGGGAGTTGCTGAGTGGCGGCACCGAGACACATGGGGACTGGGGAGTGGCTGAGTGGGGACACATAGGGATGGGGGAGGAGGTGCAAGGACACATAGGAACAGGGGGGTGTTTGAGTGGGGGTGTAGGGACACATGGGGACAGGGCAGATGTGCCTGACTGAATGGGAGAGGCTAGGGGTCACCCAGGGTCTGCATGGGGGAAGCTCCCTAACAATCCCTCCAACTCCATTCTATACTTTTCCCACCCATACCCAACAACCCTCCGAGTTCACACCCAGACTCCTTCCCACAATTACTTCCCTCTCCCTCAGCTCCTCCGTTACCCCTGACTCCCCCAGGCCTTTACACTGCTTTGGAGGGGAGGAGGAGGAATACGGTTCTGTATTAAAGCTTAAATGAATTATTCTTCAGAGTTCTGTATTAATATGCCTAGTAAGGAATCTATTTGTCAAAAAACATTTTCTGAATCTTTTTTGTTGTCTGTATTGTTACAGACATACTTGCTGACAGGTATTTTGAAATAAATGACCAAAATAATTTAAATTGGTGTGATTATATTGGGTTATTTTGACAAAATATGCAGGATTTTGCAGAATTTGAAAATACAGTATGCAGAATTTTTAATTTAATTTTTTGTTGCAGAATTCCCCTGGGAGTACTTTGAGAAGAAAAGGAGATGGCAACTACTGTGAAAGAAGGCAATTCTTCAGGAAATTCTCTGCAGCAGAACATTTTATAGTAGCCTTCAACCTTTGCTGAAGGAGAAATATTCAGTTATGAAGAACGAAAAATTATCCTTAATTTTTTAAATTATTCAAATGTAACCAATGCACAGGATTCCAGAGAGTTCTAACTATAGGGAAAGTGTGAAGAATCTGTATTATCCTATTACTGGAATCATGGGTGGCGTGGGCAGGAAGGCTAAGAAATTTAATATCTACTGTCAAAGGACCCATTTTAATTAGTTTAGGAATTAAAATTAAGATTTACTTTTAAATTCTCAAAAAAATCATTATGTACTCAACGAGTAGGTGATGTAATTTTGGGGAGGATATGTTGCATTTTTCATACATATCAAAGATGCTGAATCTCTGTTTAAGCGCAAAACTCACCAATATCCCATAGTACCTTAGCAGCCTGTAAGGAGAGTGGTTCCTCTCCTGTTTCTTTGTTGCTAGCTATCTTCTTTCTGTTGGCTATTGCTTTCCTCCCATCTCTACCACCATCTGAACAGTTTTCTCTTCTCCTTTCAGGGGGCAGTGACACAAAAGGCTTTGTCTACACTGGACTTTCATTGGTAAAACTTTTGTCATTCAGGGGTGTGAAAACACCCCCTCCCACCCGAATGACAAGTTTTACCGACTAAAAGCACCGGTGTGAACAGTGCTCTGTTGGGAGGACAGCTCTCTCCTACCGACAAAGCTACCACCACTCATTGGGGGTGGAAGTTTTTGTCGTCAGTGGGAGAGCTCTCTCCTGCTGACAAATAGCAGCTACGCTGCGCGCCTCTTATCAACACGGCTGTAACAGCACAGCTGTGTGGCTAAAAGTTACATAGTGTAGACACAGCCTAACTGTTTAGCCCCATCACAACACTTCGAAAAAGGCCACTCTCCTTAACATCCAAGGAGGGAGAAGGGACATTGAAGACAGCAGCACAGTATCAAGACCAAGTATTTACAAACAGAAGAGGTGAAATACCACAGAAATAGAGAGATAATTGAACAACCAGAAATGAAATTCTTCAGTTTTATTGTATCCTAGCATTTCCCTAGGAGCTGGACACATGATAGACAATAACAAATAGCTCTCTACACAAACATTACCTTTATATTAGGGTTTTGGCTTCTCTCCAGTGGGCGTTCCAGATGGAACACGTGTGTGCAGACTTTAAGAGGTGTGCTTTAGAAGTGATCCCACACATTAAAACTGGTGTTAGTGCTTCTAGGTTAGAAATCATTGAAAGAACAAATAAAAGAATATTCATATTTTTGGATATAATTGAACTATCTGCATTTTATACTTTATTGTTTTTTTAAATTAAGGGTGTCTCACATTGCAGACTACTTCATTTTGTACAATTGTTCTCAAAGTTTGGGTAAGTGACTAATTGTCTTTAAAAGGAAAACTAATTATAGAACAATAAACTACCTTAAATAAAATGTGAATTAGTCAGATCTACTGTAGGGAATAATCCTGCGTTAGCTGGGTGATGGAATACATGACCTAAGCGGGCCTTTGCAACTACAATTCACTTGATTCTATGATGGAGACTGAAATATGATATGGATGGTTTTATATTTATGTTCTATCCACTTCCTGTGGGACTGATCTAGATTAGTAAGATTATGTTGTAAATGACTTTTGGTAACTTTACACATTTACACATTTTAAAAAATGTGACAAAGCAATAGCTGACAGCTGTGAGGGACTTTCATGGTATTATAAAGCAGCTGTTTTCATTTATATAAAAGGTATTAGTCTGTCTCCAAACTGAACACAATACTCAGGCAGTAGCTCTTGCTCTAACCTATGGAAAATACAGGTCACATCTATGAAATGTTGGCAGAAGTTACTGTTTATAACAATTAGACTTGTAAAGCATTTTGGTCTTAAAAGGACTGAGTATTTCTGGTTTGGGATGTTTACAGTTTAAAGCTGCTATTTAATAATGATCAGTAGCATGTTTGCCTTGCAAAGAATTTCCATTTAAAATCAGACAAGATGAATCAGTTAAGGCGTCTCAGTTCACCAGGAACATCAGAACAGGAGAGCATGATGGGCAGCAGAGACGGGCAGGGTTGTTCTCATAGTGCATCATTTTGTGTTTGTTTTTTTAGCAACAATTATAATCATGGTAAAACCAGCATGGGCTGTATTTCCTTCAAAGAGTGCTAGTGTTTCTTATTTGGACACCAGTGTTTGAACTGAATAATTGGTTTGAAAACAGACGTTGGGTGTACTGAACATCTTTGCCTTATTATTTATTATGCCCATTATAGTAGCACCTATAGCCTGATCAGGGTCTCATTAGGCTGGCTTCTGGTCCAATAGACAGAAGAAAAAGACAGCTGCTGTCCCAGAGAACTTGCACTCTACATTTGTGATTATGCAAAAAGTGGCTGAAGCAATAGGGGGAGGAGAGAAGGAGGAGGTACCAGTGGAACAAGCCCAAGCCTGATGATTCTGAGTTAGGATTGGAAGGCTCAAGGGAATGGCAATGGAAAATGGAGTCTCACTCGTTTCATCAGCTCAAATTCAGCTCACAACAAAAGTGACCAGAGTTGTTACCATCTGTTTGGTGGCCTATGTGAAATTATTTGATGAACTGATCATCATTCTTAAGCCTCTTGGAAAATGAACCAGTACTGACAAGGATCATCATTTCCCTTAACTGGTGCTACAATGGTCTAACTGCTAGTGAGGGTGACACAAAAGAGTTGTCAATGCCTTTACAGAAAGTGAGATAAAGAGTTTAGATGGAATCTTAGGGCTTGGCTACACTTGCAGCTGTACAGCGCTGTGAGGTAAACCTGTCTTCGTACAGCTGAATAGGGAAAGCGCTGCAGTCTGTCCACACTGACAGCTGCCAGCGCAGTGGTGTGGCCACACTTGAAACATTTGCAGCTGTGTTGGGAGTGGTGCATTATGGGCAGCTATCCCAGCATTCATGCGGCTGCAACGTGCTTTTCAAAACGGGGGGGGGGGGGGGGGGGGAGGGGGAGGGCGACAGGGAGCGTGGGGGGAGAGAGAGTGCTTTTTGGAGCATTTCAGCACTCTATTTTGCAAGTTCCGAACTCCCGGCGCCCTGCTCAGTCATTCACTCACTCAAAGCAAACAGCAAACTGTTTGCTTTTTCTCTGTGGTACGAGCTTTGAAACCGGCACTTCCACATTCCTGCAGCCAGTCACAACAATGGAGAGGATTGGCCACTTGACAAGGTGATCAGTACAGCGCTGCAGATTGATTCCTGGTACATACTCACAGGGGAGAGTCGTAGCCACTCCGCTGTATCTCTTATGCTTCTCGGGGAGGTGGAGTACCTGCAGCGGTGTACCCAGGGAGATACAGCGCCGTAAGTGCCCTGCCAGTGTAGCCCGTCAGTGAGTTACAGCGCAGTAACTCGCAAGTGTAGCCAAGGCCTCAGATATCTCAGAAGGTCGCCATCGCCACTTAGCAGCCTTGTAGGAAGACTCAGCAGAGTCACCAACAGTTCCAAACAACGGACACTGAACAATCCTATCATTCCAAGTGGAGCCTTCTCGTCAAACCCAATTCATTTCCACTTCTTCCTTTTCATCATTCATCTGCTCAGAGTTACTAATTAAGGGCTTCCTTGTATTAGATGAACTGTTCCTGTAAAGAGTATGCCACCCAAAGTAGCAGCAGATTACAGATTTCTCTCCATCACTTGGTAAAGAACATCAAACAGTGGCTAATGCTTCTGAGTTGTATATTAGCAAAGTTCACCTATGCATATGTTCTGCAAATGAAGTTAGAACCCCAACGCCTGCACTGCCGTCAAACAGCCCTTTAGCTCGAGCCTCAGTCAGCTGGTATAGGCCAGCCACAGGTATTTAACTGCAGGGTAGACATACCGTAAAGGAGTGTTAAGTAAGTTCAACAGAAATAAGCAGCAGGCTGATTTGCAAGAACTGCTAAGTTGATTTTTTAAGGCAATCACATTTACAAAGATAATGGTATATTCATTATTAAGTGAGGATAATTTATATTTCTTTCACCCCTTTTTTGGAGCAAAAACACTCAGTGCTGGACTAAATTTGCTCCCATTTAAAGTCAATGGCAAAATTCCCATTTACTTCCAATGAGTAAAACTCACCTTCAAACGTTTCTCAAGGCTCATAACTTATTGCATATATCCAAACTCGCAAAGATCCCTACATCCACCACAGTAACAGAGCCTTATACAGGAAAAATAAAAGGCCATCATGGTCTTGGTTTCATCCTAGCAAAATGCAACAAGAGTCATTAAACTGGCTTTTATCACTAAACTGATATTTAATCCATTAACTGCTCTAATATGTATGTTTCTGGAAGCAGCTTTCAAGGAGCTCTGAATACAGCAAACACATACACAGCAGTCCTGGATATATATACCTGTATTAGCGTTTTCTACAGCAGTAGTTTTCAAACAGTGGGTCGTGACCCAGAACTGGGTCGTGGAATGTCAGGCACTGGGTCGTGGCGGCTCTGGTCAGCACCACCGACCGGGCCGTTAAAAGTCCCCTCGGCAGTGCTGCCTGGCTAAGGCAGACTAGTCCCTACCTCTTCTGACACCGCGCTGTGCCCCAGAAGTGGCCAGCAGTAGGTCTGGCTCCTAGACGGGAGTGGGGGGGGGCCACGGGGCTCCATACGCTGTCCCTGCCCCGAGCACCAGCTCCAAACTCCTGGCCAATGGGAGCTGGGTGGTGTGTGTGTGCGCGCGCCTGCGGGCAAGTGCTGCACGGAGCCGCTTGCGCACCTCCCGCCTAGGAGCTGGACCTGCTCCTGGCCGCTTCCAGGGCGCAGCTTCCTCGGGGCCAGGACAGGCATGAAGCCTGCCTCTGCACCCTGGCTGTGCTGCTGACCAGGAGCCACTCAAGGTAAGTCCCAACCCCGTGGCCCAGCCCTGAGTCCCCCCCAACCTGGAGCCCCCTCTTGCATATCAAACCCCTCATCTCTGGCCCCACCCCAGTCAAGAGTCCTGACCACCTCCCGCATCCCAACCCTCTGCCCCAGCCCTGAGCCCCTCCCACACCCAAAACCCCTCATCCCCAGCTCTGTTGCATCGTGGACATCAACAATTTTCTTCAACTGGGTCGCCAGAAAAAAAGTTTGAAAACCACTGGTCTACAGTATCATCAACACAGTACCTAAACACTGCCTAGGCAAATTAGATATGCACAGGACGTGCCTACTGAATTTAATGGAGTCTTCAGCTCTTCTCTCTTCCTTGCTATAGGAGCTTTGTTTGGAATGTGATCTAATTCTCTTCATTGCCTTCCTCTATCTTTCAGGTTACTATGGGAATGCTTTCTTAAATAGGAGAGTTTTGCTAATTCCCCTAAAGGTGGGTCCAACCCTGGATTAGACTGACCTCCTCTAGGTCCTCATTCAATAACCAAACCCCCTCAACCAAGAATATTTTATCTCTAGCTTTCATGTGAAAATCTATCTGCAAAACATGCTGCTGAGTATGCAATACGTTAAATAAATTGAAGATAAAGTATTCTACTTAGTTATTTTTCATTACCATAAGAAAACATCAATTACATTTTCTATTTTATGAGTGTACATCAGGGAATCCATTACAATCAGAGTCAGGTTATGCGACTGCATTTGATTCTTCCTCACTAAGCTAAAAGAACAGTTCGCTTTAAGTACAATGAAACCAGCTTAGAGAAAGGGATGCAGACTAACATATCTTGCATAGGCAGTTCATAGCCTGATTTATCCAGGCTGACTTCAACTAATTACACATCTGCCTGAACAATTTCCTCTGTAGATTTATCTTCTCTATTATGTGACACAGACTGTTTGTTACAGACTTTTCCCCAACTTGCTAACACTCACAAACTACTTCCAGTTTGTTGTTTGGGCAAGTGGCAAAAAATGATACAGTATTCCCATTAGCCCCCTACTGCAGTGCTTTGTGGAACTGTTGTGCATGATGCTGTTGTATAACCACTTCAGTAGAAGTTTGTTCTTTATGAAAAAAATTAGGAGGCATTATTCAAAACTCTCTCTCACACAGGATTGTTTTCCACTCATGCCTCATCTAATATATTAAAAAACAAACAAACAAACAAAAAAAAACCTGAGGAGTCCTTGTGGCACCTTAAAGACTAACAAATTTATTTGCGCATAAGCTTTTGTGGGCTACAGCCCACTTCAGTATTTATACCTGCTCCTGTATCTTTTACTTCATGCATTCGATGAAGTGGGTTCTAGCCCACGAAAGCTTATGCCCAAATAAATGTGTTAGTCTCTAAGGTGCCACAAGGACTCCTCAGTTTTTTGCTGGTACAGACTAACACGGCTACCACTGAAACCTAATATATTCAATAATTAATATTTAACACAAATCAACAGAGCACATGCTTTTAAGGCACAAATCATGTAACAACTTAACTTAGAAAGGAAAACTGCAAAGAAATATAAATAATGTTCAGTCACTACATTACGTATAATAAGGGATTTTAAAATAATTCATATATATTTAAATATTTAAAAAATTGATAAGGAAGCAGATATATTGTCAGCCCACTGACTTCTGTCATGTCACAAAGACCACAGCAGCAGCCAGACATACAGGGAATGCCAGGCGTTTTGCTAGCTCTTTGTAGGCAAGTTCGTTTTCTCTCTTTTTTCTTTTGGTTTAGGAAAAACTTCCTGTCAGGGTAGCTAAACCCTGTTATAAATTGCCCAGGGAGGTTGTGGAATCTCCATCATTGGAGATTTTTAGGAGCAGGTTAGACAAACACCTGTCAGGGATGATCTAGATAATACTTAAGTCCTGCCACGAGTGCAGGGGACTGGACTAGAAGACCTCTCGAGGTCCCATCTAGTCTTACCATTCTATGATTCTTCCCAACCCCCAACAGTGTCTCTCTACACTGCTTAAAAAAAAAGTGTGTGTTAAGTCAACCAGAGCCAAAATAGCAATGAAGACACAGCATTTTGGCTTAGCAGCTTGAGTTAAAGCCTACAGAGTTACATTAAAGACTGATTTCCCCTGTCTTCATTGCTATTTTAGCACAAATTAAGAACATCTTTTTTGGCTGTGCAGAACTCTCAGAGGTTGTTTTATGCCCTGAAACATGAGGGTTTAATTTAAATCTCTTCAAAATTACTTATTCTTTACTATTGTAATTCTGGATAATCTTGTTATCCAAATAAATCTCCAACAGTTTACTGAATCCTGCTTCGCTCTTGGCCTCAATGATGTCTTGTGGCAATGAGTGTCACAGGCTAGTCATGCACTCTGAGAAAGCATTTCCTTTTATCAGTTCTGAATTTGCCACCCTTCACTTTCAAGAAATGCTCCTTCGATCTTGTTAGGACACAGGGTGAACAGAAGTTCTCGATATACCTCCTCCAGACAAGTCACTATTTTGCATATCTATCCTACCTCACTTACTTATCTGTGCTGGAAAGTACACCAGCTCCATCTTTTCAAGCTTTCTTGATAGAAGAGCTATTTCTTGCCCTAATCTGGCTCAGTGTGTGTCAGATTGTCCTCTATACCTGCTCTATCTTTTTTTCAGATGGGGTGACCACAATTTAAGAGAGTATTCCAGGTGAATGCATAACACTGACTTCTATACTACTATTATAATATTTTCCATATTTATTTTCCATCCCATTCTTTGCATCTTACCTTTTTGTTTGCTTTTTTGACTACTGCTGCATATTCAGTAAAAGTCTTCACTGAGCTGCCTATAAGGACGCCACAGTTGTTTTCCTGAGCCTATATAGTTTAGACTTTGGGAAGGTATCTCAGTAGTTCAAATTATCCTTTTCTATAAGCATTAGTTTGTATTTGTCAACACTGAATTTCACCTGCCACCATGTCATCTATTCACCTAGCTTGGTTAGGTTCCTCTGAGGTTCCTCAGTCTTCTCCAGTCTTGACCTGACTAAATAATTGTGTGTTATCTGCTAATTTTGCCACTTCACTGCTCACTCACTTTTTCAGATCGTGACTAGATATAATAAACACCAGTGCAGCTATGGAACATTGTGGCACCCCAAAGTTAACCCTCGGCCATGATGAAAATTGATAATTTATTCCTAATTAAGTGTTCTGTCTCCTACGCAGTTTCTGATTCATGAATGCACTTTGCCTCCTACCACATGACTGCTTAGTTTCTTTATTCTAAATAAATTTACCTGAAAGTCCAAATAAATTACGCTCTCCCCTTGGATGCACCACTAAAACGGCAGCTCTACAGGAATTACAAACCTACCCAAATCATATCAGTGGAGATTTTGAAATACTTTTCGGTGTTTTAAAACACTGCTTAGTAATTTACTTTTCATCTTATATATTCGGATTAAGTGAATTTTTCTGTAGTCAGCTAAGTAAGCTGAAAAAAAATCAATACAGGTTTTCAATTAATCTTCGGAATGGTCTACATACAAACTTGAACTGAAATAATTAAATCTGTTTTTATTCAAACCTTCGGCTATTTTGTTGCAAATCTGTGTGTGGACACTTATTTTGAAATAAAAATGTCCCATCTCAATTTTGTTAAAATTGGTGAATTAAAATGGAGTTAGTTATTCCACTGCAAGTTTATGCATAGACCAGCCCTTAGCTACCTGGCTGAAAAATAAACTAGATCAGTGGTCCCCAAACTGTAGGACGTGCCCAGGGTGCATGGCAGGGCCTGGGCTAGCCCCCAAAGGGAGTGGGGAGGGAGCACCACCCAGACCAACTCTGCCACCAGCCCCAACCCCGCTCCACCTCCAGTCCAGCTCTGCTCTCATTCCCTCTCTGCCCACAGGCCAGCTCCACCCCATCTCCAGTTCAGTCCTCAACTCTACCTTCAGCCCAAGTTCCTCTGCTGAGCCAGTTGTGCAGGGATGGGGGGTGTACATAGATTCCATTACTGGTAAGGGGGGAGCACAACAGGAAAAGTCTGGGCAGCACTGAACTAGAACCATGTTAAGGAGCAAAAGTTTTCAACTATTGTTCTAGGCCTAGACCTATGTTTAAATCAATCTAGAGAAAGAGCTGTGTACATGAGAAACTCGAGACTGGAGGGGAGGGTTGTGCTGGTTTCTAAACTGGACAGGTGGCTGTTTTGATCTCTAAATTCTTTGGTGTTTTCCTTCTATGCTTAAATGAAAAATATTAAGGAAATCCTACTGGGTGCTTTATGATTCTTCAGTACACAACTTTCTCTAACAGTAAGGCCCAGAACAGCCTAACGTGATGAAATGAACAAGAGGCATACAGAGATGTGACAGACACAGTTGAAGCCTTAAATCCGTATTACATGGGTTGTATGTCTCTTAAACAGGCCTGAATTTTTGTTTACTATTAAATTTGTCAATACCTTCATTTAATAAGACAAAAGTGCACATTCTGATTAGCCTGCAACATCTTTGGGTCAGGGGCTAGTCCTTTATTTTGTCAAATGCCTAGCACCTAGGGTGCTATAAAATAAATCAAAAGTGAAAACCAGGTTGTTTTTTCTTCTTTTAAAATAAACCCATAAACTGAGTCAATGTATGCATTTTTACTAGTTTTATTGTGGTTAGAAGCTATCACCGTCTTTGAAAAAAGACTATATACAGCTTTTATTTCTTTTACTAAAAGCACATTTTTATAAAGAACTTTAGAAAGGCCACCACTTAGTCACCATACTCTGTCTTCTCATGCAAGTATTTTCATAACAGCTACATTTTGATGAATGACAGATTTTAGAAAGATCTATTCCAATATAATTAAAATGTTTTTCCATTTCTTTCAGATTATTTTCCATGAAATAAAGGTCATTACCCACATATATATCCATTTATTGACCCATGTTTTCATACACTAAAATATCTCACAATTAAATTGGAGGCCAAAGTCTTATTCAGCTTTAGTCTCATTAGCAAACGTAATTTGAAATAAATGTGTTCATAACATTTTTATAGATGTGATTCATATACTTCTGTGTTAATATCAGTGCATATATTAAAATAGAACTTTCATAAAGCTGAAATCTGAGCTACCATTTGTCACTACAAACTCTATCTGTCATTATCAACCTCATGCTTCATGAGGTTGGTAAAGGTTGGTAGTGACAAGGCTGGTAATGGTATTTTTAAACAAAAGTCAAAAATGGAGCAGCTCAGAAGGTCATTGATTCACAGAGGTGACCTAGGCAGAGAGATTTTCATGAACTAATGCATTAAACCCCACCGCCCACCTGCACATTACAGATTAATAACTACAGCTAGCAAAATCCAGGAATATTTGTACTAAATGGGTAATAAAAGTATTCTTCAAATTACCAAGAGAAACAAACAAACAAAAAAATCACAGAAAACTAATTCAGGGACTGTACTTAACTCTGCGGTCATTGGAACGTCCACTCCGTGGTCACATTACAACCGTTCAACAATCTCTCCCCCACCTGAAAGGTGCCACCAAACTTTCCACCTTTTCACAAATGCAGGATGATTTGAAATGTCATGTATGTCAGTAATGAGATAAAAAGTTAGAGAAACTTTTTATAAGGAACTTAAAAATGAGTTAAACCTTAGCATTAAATTGATAAACTGAGTACATTGTCCTATGAAGACTGCACTGTAGGTCTGTATGCAAACAGAAAACAAAGAAAAGTTCACCTGGAGTTCCAGTTTTATGAAACAATTGCAATACTATAAATCAAAGTTTTAGATAAATTTTCATGGCAATATTTCAAAAAGTAAAAACCTTTTTAAAATAAGGGATTAAATTGAAAGGAGCTGTTCGTTGAACCAGAGGGGATATTCTTTTCCTAAATTAAATTCTTTCACCAACTTTTACTGAAAACAGACATCACAATCTAGTCTTTAAGAATGAACTAATACACATATACACAGGCTCTTACTGTGTTGATAGTTTATGAGATTAAATTCCATTTATTCTGTGTCTCCAAGAGAAAATATCAGAGCTACATTCACTCAAACTGAAAAACCTGGTGTGAAAGAAAGAGCAAATTCTAAATCTCTCTCTACTGCATTTTAGCTGATCCCAAAAGCCTTCTGAGTTCTACTGTCATGTAATCTTAGCTGCCTTCTCCTTCCTTTTTGCTAATAACAGCACAGTGACCACGAATGACTTGTTTCTGATCAAGTGGGAAGTGCAAGAGACTCAGTCAGAGAACATGGCTGATATTTTCCAATACAAAGCTATTTCAAAGACTATATAGGCAACAAAGAGAAATCTGCCAGCTGATGAGTTGCAGTGTTGTGCAGGGATGGAAGTACAACGATAAACCTCTACCTCGATATAATGCTGTCCTCGGGAGCCAAAAAATCTTACCGTGTTATAGGTGAAACCGTGTTATAGCGAACTTGCTTTGATCCGCCGGAGTGCGCAGCCCCGCCCCCCCCCGGAGCACTGCTTTACCGCGTTATATCCGAATTCGTGTTATATCGGGTCGCATTATATCGGGGTAGAGGTGTATATATAAAAATAAGTTATAATGTTGTATTATAGTGATTTTAACACAGGATAGATACATGACTACATGTTAAAAATATATCAAAATAAATAATTTTGCTTATTTATCGAGCTCAAACACTATACGAGAGAGAGAATGAGGATCTGCTTCATGAAGTTTACAATCCTAGGCTCTGATTCTGGAAATACTTATGCACATGCTTAACTTTAAAGTTGTATTGATGTCAATTGGACTATTTATGTGATTAAAATTTAGCATGTACATAAGTATTTCCAGAATCAGGGCTTATTTTAGACAGGACAGCTGACATAATCAAACATACTGGATGAGGTGGTGTGCCGGTCACATGGATAAAAGTTACATTTATAAAAAAAATGCACAGACTATTTCGTATGTACTTCCCAAGCCTCAGAAATTTAAATATACCTATTTCAGAACAGTATAGTATTTTGCAATATACAACTAAGTAGGTATAAGCTTTACAACAATTTATGTGCAGAGATGATATGACAACAGAATCAAAGTCTTAAAGGAAAAAACTCCCTTTCTACAACTACTGAACATAAGTAGCAGAATTAAAGAAAAAGCAGATTTCAAATAGAAAAAAGAGCAGCACTTAATACACAAGGTAGGATAGCAACTGAAAGATTAAGCTAACCATCCTCCTATCAGGAGAGAAATTTGACCCCCAAGAAATACATAAAAGTCACCCAAAAAGTGAACAAAAGAGATGTTTGAAAAAAAACCCAGAACACCATTCATCGCGGCTAACGACTTGTTCATTATGAGTGATGATGGATAAAGACTTCTCACGCTGAGATGAAATCAAGATTTATATGCATTGTTTCCTCTCCCAACTTGTGGGAAGATCATCATCATTTAATTCTATCTCTGCGGCCAGTGATGGGCATCCAGAGAGCTGGTTATCAAACGGCGCAGTCAGCTGGCAAAAGCAGAAACGTGCAGTTGGCACATCTGGACCAAGCCGCCACAGCTGAGGGTGAACAATGACTCCTGGCAAGCGGCCAAATTGCTTGCAGAAGCTAGCAGGTCTCATCTACAACCGCCCCTACCAGCATCTCTCTCTCTCTTTTTTTACGAGAATCAGATTTTCAATTGCTCTCCTCTGCCATTTTTTACAGCTCTTATCGTTCCCTTGGAATATGGCCTTGAGACAGCTCATCCGTGTCCTTCACTGTGTTATCTCTTCTAACTTTTATTAAAACTTCAGCTTTCATCTGAAGATAGCTAATTAAATCCATGACAGATTATACACGCGTTTAAAAAAACTGCACCGAACTATTTTTTCTAAACAGAAAAGGGTTTATTTTATTATCACATACTTAAAACTAAGGGTTATATAAGGAGGTTTCATTCATTTACAAAGACCAGATACTTATCTCTACCTAGTCTATAGACGGGTTTATATTAACGTTCTCTGTGGCGTGACAAGACTCAGTGCAATTTCTCACATTAATTATTTCTTGCTGGACAGATTTCTCAGCCTTGTACTTTCAAAATCTCTCTACTAATATGTATGTGATAATCATGAAAGGCATTGCTTTGCAATCCAGTGAGATTATTACATATTTTCTTCTGTTTTAATGTCAATATGTCTAAGCTATTTGTCAGGGCAACAATATTTTGATAATATTGCAGGAAGTCAATTATTCTGTTATAATCTGCTGTATTTTTTAGAATTTCTTTTAAATCACATTAAATACCTGGTTCTGACCTAAATGAAAAGTATATGAAGTCTAACAAGCAAAGGCATGATCATGTTTCCAGTTCATTTCAGGCTATCAGTGACTGGTGTTTAATGCAAGTGGCTTTGTCATAATAAACAAACATTACGGATACTGACTATATGGCTTTTGCAGGAAACATTATACAATTCTCCCACTGTCAGCGTTTTTCAGTAGTATCTGAAAAGTTTGTTTTCTTTCTGTACCCACCTGTGAACAGAGCAGCTTTGGAGCTGTGCTGAAAATCACCATACCAACTGAACAAAAATTAGCATTTTGCATGACAGTCACAAGAAAACAGATTTCGGGGGGAGGGAAGGGGAGAGGGAGTTACTTATGGCAAAACATCTCTTTACAGAGAGCAAAATATGTATCCCACCTGAACCCCTCTGTGATCCCTTCCTCCGCTTTAAGGCCTTTTGTAAGATGTCCTTCATGGTGACCTTCATACTGTCCACCTGAATAAGTGAGAATCCATGAGCAGCATTTCTGCAAGACACACACACACCTTGTTATTACAAACCATAGGACAGTTTATTGCAATCCTCACCGCACATAAGTGTAGTGAGCAAAACATGTACTAGGTATACTAATGAACTAAACAGAAAGATTTGCATACTCGTGACACGACGAGAGAAGCTAAGCAAGCTCTGATGAGCAAGTTGGGGACAACAAAGGAGAAAAGTGACAAAGCTCAGGGTATGCTGCAAGGGTTTTCCTAATTTATCATCTTCATTTCAGATCACTTTGTGTTTGTCCTTACACAAGGAAAATGAGCAAACACACCAGCAGAACTCCTTTATTTCTCATTATTAGTAAAGCGTGTTAGGTGCTTTGCAGAATACATAAAAAGAACTGGCCCCTACCCCAAACAGCTTGCAATCTCATTTTCATACAGGATGCAATCAAGGTGCAACAAAATAGTAAGGAGGGAAAAACTAGGGCACAGCATTATATTAAATAAAATGAATGGCTTTGTTGACTTGTTTCTTGTGAGCATTGTGGCATAAATCTGAAAGAGAGGATCATGAAAACAGGTTAGTTGGTCTGGCCCTCAGCTCAGAAAGGCATTTTGTGCAGGGACGAAGTATGGTAATTGGCCTCGAGATGGTCATCGGAGAAATGGACAAATGGGGTACTGAGAGTGCCATCCACTGGTGAAGTGGAGAAGATGATGGTGTAATAAAAGAGGTGCCTGGCTGATCAGTCAGTAAATTTTGCCCATTGGACCTTGCAGTCAATCTCTGTTCATGTCAGCAGATGTCACTGAAGGAAATTTTAGAGATGTTGGGCACACACAGGGAAAGGGCTGCACTGTAAGGAAGAAATTATATTTCACAAGGCAATTTAGACAGGAGGAGGCGGGGCTCTCTCACTATGTGGCTATTTCAATATTTTAATCAGGAAACAAAATTCTAGATGAACAGCATCAGGCTGGAATATTTTAAAACTAACTGGCAGTCAACAACAATCCAATCAATACACTTACATCATTATAAAGAGGACCAAACTGAATGTTATAGGATGACCCTAACTCTGGGAAGAAGTTTAGTTCAGATTACTGTCTCAGCCCTATCCCATGCTGGGAAATATCCTAGAAGGATCACTGACAACTTGAGCTCTTGTCACATGTTATTTCTCAACCCCAACCATCAGCTGCACTATTAGTGCTATCGACAATGATGTGAGCATGCACAAGTTTATAATGATACAGGTTCCTCAATTTTGGAATCCACATACACTGGTCTTACAATAAACATAACACATGTGGACACCTACTGTTTCCTTTCCCACATGACCCTACGAGCATGGGGTGGAGGTGGGGAAATATAGCCGTTACATCGAAATTAACATATTAGATTAGATCAGCAGGCCACCTAGACCAGTACCCTGTCTCTGACAGTGGCCAGTACCAGATGCTGAAGAGGAGGAGCAAGAAACCCTACAGTGGATAATTATGGGATAATCTACCAATTTAGGGGAAGTTCTTCCTAAATCAAGGCAGTTATTTGATGGCTTATGCACTGAAGCATGTGGGTTCATATCCATTATACATTAGATAAAATTTAAAAATTGCTTCGGTGAATGTTCTCATTATCCATATAAAATGTCTAAGTCTCTTTTGAATTCTACAAGGCTCTTGGCCTCAGTGAAGCCCTGTGGCAGTGAGTTTCAGAATTGTGTGTTATGTAAAACTATTTCCTTTTAATTGCCTCCCAATTTCATTTCCCCTTCCCCTTGTTCTGGTGTTATGAGACAGTGTAAACAGGAGCAATACATTTACCTTCTCTGTACCATTCATTATTTTACAGAACTATCCTCTCTAAACTAAACATTCCTATCTTTTCAGTCTATCCTCTTTTCATGCCTCTTCAAGTTTGTTTGTTACCCTTCTATTTGTGCTGTATATTTTTGAGACGGAGTGATCAGAAGTGAACACAGTGCTCAAAATGAGGGAGTACAACCCATTTCTATGATGACATCATACAATTTTCAGTCTTAAAACAGCCAGACATTGTTTGCTTTTTTGATTGCTGCCACACACTGAGCAGGGATTTTCACTAAATTCAGAACCCTGCAATGCACATGACTAGTTCAAACTATTCCTTTCAATACACATTACAGTTGTCCACACTAAATTTTACGTGCCATCATGCAGCCCATTCATCTAGTTCTGTTAGATCCCTTGAGTTTCTTACAGTTTTCTCTAGTCTTGACTGATCTACTGAGGAAAGCTTTGTGGTTTTTCTGGTTAAAAGCTGGCATATGGAAGCAGTGTACATGTCAAAACACTACAGTTCTAGTAATGGAAACTCTTTGTTTCTTTTACATTTCCAAGTTATCTGATGTGTGCTACTGATATGTTCCAGGAGGAGTGTGGAGAGCATTTTAAAGCATCAAGGCTGATGAACAGAACTCTGTCCTGAATGAGGGGTCTGCTGTTCCTAGATACTTCATAGAACATTCTACAGTACAGAACTTCCAGGCAAACTAAAACATTAAAAAAAAATGAGGAAAAATAAGTTCAAAATAAAAACAAAAACTAATATGGTCAAACAGGAACCTGACCAGCCTTGCGGACTTAAAAAATGCTTTCAATGTGTTTTCTCATAAGCAAACTAAGGCCTTCAATCTAAGCGAAGAATAAGTCAAGCTGCCTGCTGGGAGTGAAACAAACAATGGCAACTGAGCACTGATGACCTAATTTGGGTTTGCTAATGCTAAGACGTCTCTGGAACTCCCCAAAATGGAAAACAGACTTTTAATTCTTGTCACTTCAGCCGTTAAAAAGGAAAAGCTGTTGTTGATCCTGCTGGTGTTTCAGTCCATTTTAACTTGGTCAAACCTTTCCTATGGAGCAGCTGGCCTGAGAACTGTCCAACTAATTTTACTGAACATTCTCTTACTAAATCATGTCTGAACCACAGCCATTCTTTGCCTCAGAAGCTGGATCCCATCCCAGAACAATCTTTAAAAGTTTATTTTACTGATCAAAGCAAAAAAAGAGAAACCTCCATGTTTTACTATATTTAGTGAGCTATTCAGTAAGTGAGACCTTGGCAAGAGAAATGAAATGTAAAGTGCACCCCACATTT
The DNA here is from genome assembly GCF_013100865.1 of Trachemys scripta elegans. NCBI lineage: Eukaryota > Metazoa > Chordata > Testudines > Emydidae > Trachemys > Trachemys scripta. The sequence continues at coordinate 24,572,819 of NC_048314.1, forward strand.
GTAAACTTTTGGATATTTGCTATGGAATAATGCCAAAGGTGTTTGAAATGCCAAATCGGAGTTCAGACTTACTAGTATTTTCTTGCTTTGTTTTAGTTAAATAAAAGAACATTGCTCCTCTGACAATACACAGCAGAATCTCAATACCACATGGTAGTACACAGTAAAACCTCTAATCTGCATTGAAAGTAGATCTGGGCACAGAACAATGAGATTCTGCTGTCATCTCGGGGCAAGGCCAGTGTGTTACGCCATGTTTCCCATGCACCAAAGGGAGAGAGAAGCATGAGACCTCCTGCCCTTTCTCCTGGCACTCTGTAATGCTGTGGAACAGTGCTATCACTTACACTAGGCTGGTGGTGCCAGGGCTCATCCCTATCGCCAGCACTCGGTAGCCTGCAAACTTTGTCAATCCATATTGACCTTCCCTCTCATTAGTGCAGAGTAGTGAGGTGCTAGCGTGGTGGGAAACGCATTTCAAGGGTTACCTGCCAGGTTCTCAGTCATTTCCTACATTGGTACCATACATCAAGTGTCCTCATTACAAGCTATGCCTTATCCAGCATAAGTTTAAGCAGGTTTTCAAATTACATACATTTTAACCTAACCCACTGTTGTGCGATACCATTATTTTAAACCAATGCATTTATCTTTAGCTGCTAGAAAACATCGGACCGACAAAGAGAGACTATTCTATCAATTAAAAGTACCTTTAGAAAAAACAGAGTCAAAGAAATTCCTTAGCCTGTATTTTTCTGTCATTTTACGAAAACATACCTGGGTGACAAGGTTAAATCAAGCAAAGGAAATCCCTGGCACTTATCATCCACAGGCATTACTGATAAATTGTGCAGTGGAGGAATAAAGGATTACCTTCTGTATTTTTTCATTACACTTTTCTTTTGTTACAGAATACATAAATCCATTGTGGCACAATGTAATATGTATCATCGTGCTACACCTGTGGACGTTTCATAACGGCTGCCATGTCTGTGCAGTCAGGAATGATAAGTGAACCACCCGTGAATGTTAATGATAGTGATCATTCTGAGGTAACTTGGCTTTCCATCTTCCTTTACAGCCTTAGCGCTGAAGCCAGGGTGGCAAGGTTCAGGAGAGGAAAATGAAAACAAGAGAAAAGGCAAAAGCTTCAAAGCTTGGAATGTTGATTTTGGGGGGAAGAAGCGGGGGATTTATATAGTATCTTAGTCTTGGGCTCAGTTTAAGTAAATAAATTAACGTTAAAAAAAAAAAAGAGGAAAGGCTTCTGTCGTCAATATTAAGCACAAACTTTTCCATGCACTGTCTGTGTTTCTCTCATGTGGAAACAACTTTTGTTCTATTCTGAGGTGGAATCTATAGCACTTACAAGTTTTCCGCAGAAAATCACTGACATGGTTGAAAACGACTGGTGATGACCAATAATGTTTTCCATCTGAAGAGTGTGAAATCAAAGTATGCTAAAAATCCCAGTTGATGCACTGTCCTTAACTTAAGATGGGTAACTTTTTAGATTAAAGTGCACAATAATGTGAATCATGATGACTCTGTCAGCCCACGTTTTTAGCTCTGCCTCTGAAATGCCTTGCTTTTGTGGGTCTAAAGTAAACCTCATGTTACTTTTGTGTGCTTTTGGGTTTGATTGCCGTACTGTGATAATACTTTAAGCTAACCTATATATATTTGCATTTTATATATGTGATAAAATACATTTTGTAAGTTATATGTACAGATATGAAAACTGAGGATAGGACTATTGTGGGTAAGTTTCCATAACCTCTGAATTGCATTCATAAGTGCACCACAAGGAAGATGTCATATGATTTGATTGTTTCCAATCTGAATCTCTCAGGTATAAAGCTAGTGTAACTTGGGCGGGGGGGGGGAGGGAGGGAGAGGAATCCATAATGATCAAAGCAATTTGAACTAAACAGGAAAATAAAGCGTGCTCCAGGCTAGAGGCCTTATATGCCAAATTTAATCTAGGAGCCAAATGGCAGCAGAATCACTAACTCCTGAACAATGCCATTAGTCAGAGTGTGTCAAGCTGTGACAATAAAATTTTCAGGAAGAAGAAAATCCTAATGGGTAGTATCAGAATTACTTTAAATAACTTTGGATCATTTGAAGTAAGTCTTTCAGGTATTACTTCATCAGCTAACACAGCTCACATTTACATGAATGCAGTGCTTTGTTTGACTCAACCTGACAAATTCAAATTGACATCAAAGCTGATTGTTTGAAAATGCAGTGTTTGACATTGGACAAAGTACTCCTTTCCATAACAGACATTTTCCAAAAACATAACTCGCTAGACTAATGGGCAGTTAGAAGCCACTTCTCCTTGTGTAACTTTGCCAGAGTCCTTGGAACTTGCCAAATTCGGTCATGCCTGCTTAGCTTGCCCAACTGATTGTGCCAGAAAAGAAAATAAGACACAGATGTATTTGAGCTCTTTGAGATGCCAGTAAGAGAGACAGCTAATGGCTTCATTTCGACCCTCCCCTACCAGCTGGGCACAGGTGGGGGCATAATGAGGTCCCTCTCCCTAATCAAACTCAATTATTTACTACTCTATATAACCACAAAGACACTTACATTCAGCTAAGAACATAAAACACACCGTGGGCTGCTTCCAACCATTGCCACTGGGTATTTATAGCAAACTCAAGTGGCTAAGAGAGTCTGCCTTGGCAAGGAGTTTAAGTGTATAAAGTTCTGCAAACTGTTTCTGCTCAAATATGTCCTGCTGAAATGGGGTCCCAGGTGAGGGTCCATAACTGTCTGTTCAGTGAACTGCATAACATCTGAGAATGTATTCAACATACAATATGGGCAAGATCTTGAAATCAAATGCCACGTTTCATCATGAAGCTTCTCAGAAGCATCAAGTTTTTTCCACCAGTAAGTGATACAGTATTAATGAACATTACAAGTCACTAGACTGACAGAATAGCAACTGAGAATACTTTAAGGTGAGAAGGGAGACAAAACAAAAAAGAATACAATTATATGCATTAGTACAACAACAGTAAAGGAAAAGAAGATGTAGAATCTAAACTAAATCCCTTTAACTATCATAAAAATAATCTTTTTACTTTTTGTTTACAAAAATATTTCTCAATTATAGTTATCAAATTTTGATAATCTTTTCCATCTTAAATTAGATTTCTCTAGGGAAATTTGTCAACCCAAATCTTTGTCCAACTGAATAACACACACACATTTGCTTATTGGAAAAGTTGTTAGCAAAGATTAATAGCAATTACTGATTTTGTTTGTTTTATTTCCTGTTAGTCCAGAAGCCACTATCTCTATTAAAGTTAGCTTTCTGTGTAAAACAAATTCCTAAGCCATCAAGAGAAACTAACAGTTAACTGGCAGGTTCTGGTAACATGGAAGAACTGGCCAATTAAGGATGGTTTTGATTTAATAAAAAGGTCTCTTTAGAACCTACTGGCCAGCCATATATATTCAGTAACTCTCCCAGTCTTTAAAAGTCTTCTACTGTAAAATAAATGAACGACAATGAGTATTTTTAATGGTCAGAAAAGAACTTTTTTTTTAGGTCGATCCCAAACCCAAATACTGGGTACAGATTTCTAGAGTGCAGGGTTTTTTTTGTTTGTTTTTTTAATTAATTCATAGGAAGCTGGCAATATCTACATTTCTAGAGTTTTCTTGTTCAATGAAGACCCAGTGCTAGGATGTATTAGAGTATCCCTTAACTGTTACTGCTTTGAGTTGATTGGTTTCATTACACCATATAAAATTTGGAGCAGCTGGTCCACCTTGCTTAATTGGTCTACCTAATATCCTAGGAAAAACATTACTTTTGACTGTGGCTAGTCTCCCTGAGCAAGCAGTATTTATTATTATTGGATTTGATTGTGTCCCCAAGATCTGTGCGCTGACCCCCCCCTCCCTTCTGGGGCATCGTGGGGATAAAAGTCAGTCGCCTGCACAGCACTTTCCCCTACTCCCAGGACCCTGTGGGATTCAAAAGCTATGCAGGCAAGTGGACTGGATTAGCAAGTCCACACTGAGTTGAGATGGGGAGGAGGCTCATCGTCCTCCAACCTACCACCTTTCCTGCAGAGCCCGCTCCGTGGTAGGAATTTTCCTGAAGAGGGGTCCCTAGGGCAGCCATGGTTAGAGGGCATGCCTACTAGCAGGAGTGGCGATGCCGGGGCACAGAGCTACTGTGGAGACAGAGGCATCCGGGGACCCTGCAACTTGGGGCAGGCACCAACATTCATTTTGCAGGTGGGGAAGGGTGTCAGCTACATCCCATCCCCATTAGAAAGATTAGGGAGCGGGCAAAAAATAAATAAATCACAAATCAATATACAAAACTTTTTATTTATTTTTATTTACTCGTTGCTAGTTATTTACCTTCTTCCCATTTTATAGTCTTCAGTTACTAGCAGATTTTTTTGTATGTGTTTCTTTAATTTCCAAATTGTTAGTAAAATCTGAAATTCTATATAGATTTAGTCTACTAATAAGTGTCGCGTTTAAAATGCTCATCTGTGCCGAAAGAGACAAGTCCAGGGCCCTCAATAACATCCCTACTGTGAGAACAACAAACCTCAAACAGAGCTGATAAATGAATAGCCTGTGTATATTTGCAACCCCTCCCCCCCCCCGCCCAGCACCTTCCAATACATTGAAGTTCCACAAGTCATTTGAAACCATTTGAGCAGGCTATACTCCTTCCTTGGAGACTTAAGTTCTAAGCCCGTGGGCTATGTGGTCTTAAATCACTTAGATGCTTTTAAAAAACTCACCCTGGGGTGCCTAAATATGGATTTAGGAGCCTACTTTTAGGTGTTTATTTTTGAAAATTTTGGCCTGTGGGTTTAAAAAACTTCTCTATAACCTTAAGTATCAGAGGGGTAGCCCTGTTAGTCTGAATCTGTAAAAAGCAACAGAGGGTCCTGTGGCACCTTTGAGACTAACAGAAGTATTGGGAGCATAAGCTTTTCGTGGGTAAGAACCTCACTTCTTCAGATGCAAGAAGTGATTTTTGCATGTGAAGAAGTGAGGTTCTTACCCACGAAAGCTTATGCTCCCAATACTTCTGTTAGTCTTAAAGGTGCCACAGGACTCTCTGTTGCTCTATAACCTTGTTAATGTGCTGAAAGCTTAGATAACATTTCATTGTTCACACCAAAGCAATTTTGTTTTGGAATGATGATGACTTTTTTGCCGCTAAGATAATTTTTAATAAAAATTAAATTTTAGCCCTTGATCCTGAAAACACTTAAGTACATGAGTAGTCCCATTGAAATAAAGTTACATTCCTGCTTAAGTATTTGCAGCAGATCAGGATTTTAATTGTCAATGTTTTGTTTTTTGCCTGTAGCAGTTTTGTAAAATTCAAATAAGATACCCTGCCTGTAGTTGCATTTAAAAAAAACAATAATTTAATTAGAACTTTTAATCTAAAGTTGCAATAGTACATAATTTCAAATTAGTTTCACAAAGTCTCAACATGACTGAAATCATTATTTAAAAAAAAAAAATCAAGTGATTTAAATTATTTTAAATTAAAATTTAATTTATTCAGCCATTGATTTAAATCGCCTTGATTTAAAACAACTCTACCATGCTGGGGAGGAACTCCACGAGGAGCTCCTTGGGAACAGCACCTCCCCCTTAGCACCCTTCTGTGGGTTTTAACTGCAAGATGATCCAGCTCGTTATTATTGGTTATGTACAGGCAACGTGCTTATTAAATGAGCAACTACAAATTCTGATGTGGTTTAAACACGGCTGTAGTTTTTTATTGAACTTTAAAGACATCAGCAAATTTAATGAATTTTACATTTTAAAACCTGTGCTTACTATCTAGTTCTGCTGGTACAAAGCTTATTCTGGCTCCATTTCAAGAGACGGATATTGTAGTGTGCAAATACATCAAATATGTGCATCTGACCTTTTAAATCTTAACGCAGGCAATGAGTGACTTCCATCTTTTATTTCTTATTTGCTTATTTCTGTCATTTTAAACAGACAAAACTGTTGTTCTCTCCAGACAGTAGCCATTGCCAAAAAAAAAAAAAAAATTAAGTGAGATCTGTAAATTCTAAATTATGCAGACTGCATATGTTCCATTCCTATGGACAACGACAATCTGGACAGTGAAAATGGTTGCAACTACCACAGAATGAAAAGAAATAACACAGTTGCTTCTCTAAGACTCAAGCAAATCAACAGTCCACTAATTTACCCCATATCAGCTCTGGCTTTTCTTTCACTGTACTCCACACTTCAGGTGCTGGAATACTACACACTTCAAAGCAATGCACATTTAACAGCTGAGATTTTTGAAAGTTCACTTAAAACTTTATTTGTTCAAAGGGACACTATCAACTTCGAAAGTCACATCTGAAGCTGAAAAGTTTGTACCTACTTTTGTAACAAGTGACCCCTCTCCCCCAACATTAGAGGGAAATGATTTGCTAATGTTTTTCATTTTATTCCTTTGGGCATTTGACAACACTTTGTGTATAGCTAATATCACTGTTCTGTTGATTAGCCAGTTGCACTTCCTGTAGTGGGGTACAGTGATACCACTTCCATACAACTGCATTGACAGGAGCTAACAAATATGCTCTCCCCACAACTTGCAAGAGAGTGTTTAATCAGTAACAGCAGCAGCAGCAGAGCTGAAATCGAAGCGGTAGTATGCATGTGCACCCACAGAGAGGAAGGGAGGAATATTTAGAACACGTTTTGTATTGTTGCTCTTGAGCCTCCTGAAAAGACTCTTCTCAACATCAGCAACGGAGCCAAAAAAGGTGTAAAATTTTTAAAGTACATTCTGAAGGGAAAAAAAGAATTCAGGACATGCTATTTAAAGGATGCTTTGTCAGAAAATCAAACCAAATATTTAAGATGACCATATCCTTTCAAACGTACTCCAGCGCTGTATATGAGTGTGTGGAAGCTGAAACAAGGAGGAAATGAAGCAATCTTTCACACCTTATTACAAGGTCCATTTTTGTTTTGGCCTATTTCTTGTTTTGCACAGTTCCAAGTCACAGAAATGAGCCATGCAAAAGAATTCTCTCTTTCTTGTGGACTTAGCAGAACCCTTAGCCTCTAGTGAGTGGATGGCTGCAACACACTGGATATTTTATGTGAAAGCTGGAGCCTCTCCCTCACAGGTGAGAGACCTGGCCCATAACTCTGGAGTGGAGGGTTTCCCTATCACTTTAGGAAAGAAGGCAAGTTTATTCTTCTAAAGGACCTCTTTCATTCTTTCAATGGATACTGCCCTGAACTAGTCAGTACGGCTATAAACCTTCTCTCTTTCAAATCCCTCCCAGATCTCTGCTGCAATGCCTACAAGAAATCAGCTAACCACTGAAGATTAGGTCAAGCGTACAATTAAAAAACCAACGATACTTATGTGACTCAGAACCATCAAGCAGGGTGCGTGGTTAGACTGTGTATTCATGTGACTTTATTACTGTTACCCTCTTTCTACCTCCCCTGGTTCCTCCCTGTTTGGTACCCTCACTTGTCACACCTTGCCTTGTATTAGATGGCAAGCTCTGTGAGCCAGGAACCATTCCTTCCTATATGTTTGTACCATGCCCAACGTGATAAGCACTTGTCCTGAGTGGGATCTCTATGTACTATCTGGATTACTTTGTCCCTCCTCTTTTAGAATGCTATTCTTTTATGAAAGTCACTTTGGCATTGGGAAGACGACAAGGAAGCAAGAAAATCCTCTGCTCTCCTCCGTTCTATTCTACTATACAACATGATCAACACTTGGATGTCTCCCTTAGAGGCAGCTGTTGAATCACTACAGCTTCTCAATGATATGGCGAACATACAACTCTGCTGTAGTAATTGGACATACAGTTAACACACAAGGTTGGACTATGAGCCCAGGGGAGCCCACCTCTCCCACCAGGGCCGGCTCCAGGGTTTTGGCCGCCCCATGCAGCCAAACAAACAAACAAAACAAAAAGCCGCGATCGCGATCTGCGGCGGCAATTCGGCGGGAGGTCCTTCGCGCCGAGCAGGAGTGAGGGACCGTCCGCCGAACTGCCGCCGAACAGCTGGAAGTGCTGCCCCTCTCCGAAGTGGCCGCCCCAAGCACCTGCTTGGTAAGCTGGTGCCTGGAGCCGACCCTGTCTCCCACCAAAGCAAAGTACCAGGGAGGGCAAAATGAGCTGTCTCTCAGTGGTCATCACAGCTGCATGCAGCCTAATGAAACGAATCTGGGCAGAATGAGGGACTTTGGCTCCACTGGAGGAGTGAATAGTAGATTAATGCATGGGATTTCTGAGAAAACTCTTTGGGGTAGGGATCTTCATACCTGTCAGCAAGGCAGAGCGCACAAAGTTGGGATTATACTAAAAAGTAATCATAAATACATAATACATCTTATTTGCATTTGGGATAATACATAACTGGAAGCACCTCTATGTTGTGAATATGGGCCAAATGCCAATATTTTACTGAATAAAGCACTTCCAATATTAAGGAAAAATCTTTTATCACTTTCTTTTTGAAGGACCCAAACATCTGCAAACCAATTTTTTGTCTAGTTTATGCATGGCTTAGGATACTAATTGATGCTGTAATGACTGACCTGCATTTTACACCAAACATACAGTAGCTACGATGCACAGTGCTGAACAGTGTTACATTATTTCTTTCTGCACTGAGTAAAAATTCCATGTATAACAGAGCTGGAAATAATGGTCTCATTTAGGTGCTAGGCCAAAGTTGAAGTGCCTCCAGAAGTTTGGTTCTCTTACAACTACTGTACGCATGAGAGTGTATTATTTAATTTGTGATTCAAAACTTATTACATTTTCAGTTATAAAATAAATTATTTTTCACAAAGGAGGGTGTGCACAGACTGAATTGAATATTATAAACTCAAAAATGTGAAAATCCCCCCAAATATAGAGTCCAACACCTTGTCTGTGAATCATACTGACTGGCTTATTTTTCTCTGCAGTTTTAGAACCAGAAAGCTATTGTCTTTTGGATTTTAGCCATTATGAGAAAAGGTAAAACTGAAGGCCTGAACTGCATTTCCTTTTTGCATGACCTGTACAGGATTGTGTATTCTATTTATGAAGACTCTCAAATACACCTGAAACCTGAGTTTTACAAAGTTCAAATGCTTAAGAGCAGAGCAGAGCAGAAGAAAAAAAGTGTTTGCTAGAGTCTATGCTCAGATGTTAAGATAATTTTGAAAGCTGGTGTCAATACTCACATTCGAACAAAGAGTGACTGTTTAGCTGCCAGCCCTGGAGAAGAGTACTTTTCAACCAATGCCAGAGTGCTGAAGCCAAATTTGTGAATGGGTTCGTTGGAATCCAAGGGTGGAAAGTCTGTGTCAACCTCACCATCGTCCTCAGCAATATGGAGACAGTAGGCATTGACATTGTCACTGAAACAAACAAAGAGCAAGTTTATTTCAGAGGGGAAGCTACATAGCCAGCTAAATTCTCTGGGCCAGTGTCAATTGCTGGATGCTGTTTAGAATAAGCCAGCAGACTTCTGTGGTGTAGAAATCAAAACACTTTAAATATCACTAATTTTCACACAGCATCAAGCCTCAAACCCTTTAGTTAGCATAATCATGTGATAAAGCAGTAACAAGAAAACATTCAAATAAGGCAGAACAGCCTCATATTAACTCATTTGTATACAAAATGACGACAGACCAGCAATTAAAATATTTCAAAATCTGTAGAAGTTATATGACTTGACAAAGCGTCAGTAATATTTCTTTCATTTGTGAAAACATATTTTATGAGGTGACAGTTACATTTTTAGAATGAAATCTGAATGAGCAATATCTATGTTCTTCTGTTTTAGATCTAGTAACTGTGGAAAAAAGCTCTTACCTATAAAAATATACTGAAAGGGTGCAGTATGGACACACATGTAAACAGTGCAACAAAAATATGTCAAGGGAATATCTACATGAAAAGTCAAGGATTTGTGTTCAATGTAAACTATTATTATGGTGGACAGCAAGCTACACAAAAACACCTTTTAAGTTCTATACAGCCCAATCAAAGTAGTTAACATTATTATGCATTAATGCCTGAAATAAATATACACAAGTTTCTCAGGCATATGATGGGGGGAGGGCACGAGGGGGGGAGAGAGCGCTAAACCAGTTTCTTTCCACAGGCTAGAATCACAGAGATCTAGCTCAATATATACAAAACATAATAATGTTGGCTCATTATCACATTTATCATATTAAAATGTAAACACTAATACTTATATTGTTCAGCTCTAATTTTATTTTATTTTTTTTTAACTTTAAGTCTGCCAGCATTCAGTCTTGTTCTAGAGGCATGAAGTATAGCCTCAGTGTTCACATGGCAGTATGTTTCTAAACTCTGCAGTTTAAATTTGGAGTTTTAATTGCATGATTGATGCTTAAATTAATTAATTGCAAAGTGTATGCTAATTGTTTAATTGGTCGCTTGATCTATATAGATCATTTTTTGAATTAAATGAGTTGATTTACAAAGTTTATTGATTGGATGTGACAATGAATTATTTCGCTGACTACCTGATTTGCAATTTTCTCAATTAATTCACAAACCTTTGGTTGCAACTGTGCTTATTGAGAGCGCTTACTCCAGGTGATCTATATGCATACTGTCATGTCTAAGATATTTATTATATAAAATAGGTAATAATGACACATTAATATTAATGTAAACTGTAAATTTGCTAAATGGATGGCTAACAAGAAAGTAATCTAGCAATGTTTGTCACTATAAATTCTGTAATGTAAAAGAAATTTTTATGAGCCTCTCAACTGTTATGAAGAACTGATACATCATTGTAGAACTAATTTTAAACTTCTTCAGGAACACAGCAGTAAACTTTAGGAAAACTGATCAAAGGCAGGACTGGCAACAGAATTTAGAAATGTACAGGAATATCAATTTAGACTGAAGAGATGCATTTCAGTCTGTATTTCTATTAACACACTATAGTGTAGTTCTGCACATGCACTGTCCTCCTTTTCATAAAGCTACTAAAAAATCAGCCCATCCGCATTCCATGACACATTCCAGTGTGAATGCCCACCTGGCACTCATCTTTATACTATACTGTTCTGAGCCATTCCTGGCTCTGCCCTTAGACTGCTAGCCCTTCTGAGGCAGGAACTATTCGTTTGGCACAACTCCCCTAATGTACAAACGTTTATGACTCTGTATAAATAACATTAAAATGTCTGTTTTGTACTTGCCACATGTACATAATTCCCATTAAAGCTAGGGGGAGATACAGGCATGCATCAGAACACCACATTCAGTATGGTCTGAGAGAGATCCCAAAGTGCCAAAAACATAATTATCAACACTGAAATGCTGTCCTCAATCCATACATGTCCTTCTCGATTGCAAGTACATGACATCTGTCACGTGCTACAAACTGACCGTGCTTCAAATGTCCCCAAATAGCAAACAAAAATTTTTGAGGAATAATATAGGTTTAGACACAACTCTGAAATCTTCTTATTTTTATAAGCTAAGTCAGAATTTCATTAGTTGTACACATTTGCGTTTGTTTTAAAAAAAGGAAATCTATCTTATTGTCAATGAAAAAGGATAAGCAAAATATAAATGACAAATTATAGAACTGGAGATCACTTTGGAGCAAATACTTTATCATATACATATTAAGTTGCAGAAAAATTTAGTCTACTGTACAACGTGTATATCTACTTGCTATTGCATCAGAGCTAATACACTGTGTTCCTGATGAGCCGGTATTAACACAAGATATTAGCATAAAATAGATTAGGTTCTAACAATTGCTAGTGAAGCTGTATATTATATTTAGTAAGTACACTATTGTGTGTAAGCTATGGAAAAAACAAGTCTAGTTGGTGCAAATTTTACACATTTTTCATCCAGCATGTAAATTCATGTACACTGGGATAAGATTAAATCCCAAATTTCAGCTAAATGTATCTGAAAATGTTGAAGGTCCTGAAAATCTGAATTTATTGTAGACAGAATGAAGAATTTAACTGCAGTGAGTACCAAATTATAGGTTTTTAAAAATCTAAAATAAATAAATCTGTGGTTCTGAAATTTTTTGTACTCCTGTTTTTATTTCCACATGCTTTTTGAAGGCAGAATAAGCAGAGCACATCCATCAATGGTTAGCAACGGAACGGTCCAGTGGGTTATGATTCTGAAGTTCATATATAAGAGGCCAGGGACAGGGTTGCTAACACTGTCAAGGCTTTCTCATATCAAGAGACACTGAACAGACAAAACTACCAAATGGCAGGCCAAACTGGATATAGCACACCCTCAAATCTGTCAACTATAGCTCACTTATTGTGGATTATTAGGTCAACATTTTAGGATAAGGAAATTGACAGCAAGATATTCCTCTCCTGAAGGTGGGGGCTGCACTTTCACAATGAATAGCTCCTCATTGTTCTACTCCAGTTTGATTAGCAGGTATGCCTATTTTCTGTATTTTTATACCAGATTACAAGTTGGTATAACCCGCACAACTTTTAATGCTTTCTTCAAATTGATCCTCACTCTCTTCCCTTTATCTGTAAAATGACTAGCTCCAGAGCAAACAAAATGAAAGGGAGAATATCCATGCTGAAAAATACGGTTTCATTGTTTCCTCACTGGTCTGTCTGTAAACACTGGCTGCCTCTTGTTTTAGATTATAAACTCGTAGGGGCAGAAACCGTCTTTTTGTTCTGTGTGCCTGGCACAATGGGGGGTCTTGGTCCATGACTAGAGCTCATAAGTGCTACGATAATATAAGTGATAATAAAATAAATAAATAATGATATCTACAAAACCTTAGTTTTATGCATTCCCTTATTTAGAGATGAACTCAGTAAAGTAACAGAGTTAAATTGACCCTTGCCGATGGACAGGCATTGAGCTGCTCTGACAAAATGAATCAAAGAAACATGAGAACAAAGAAAAATACTTACCAATCATATTGAAATTTTGAGATTTTGCCCTTTCCCTGAACCCCCAAGTCCAGGTTCTTATCTGCTACATGGAGAGAGGGTTCCAATGTCCCCCAGCTTTCCCACTAACTCCTCTCCCTGTAATGGGATCTGGGGGCATTTGACAGCATTCCTGGCCAAGCTCATTCCTAGTCAGTGATCACACCCCCAAGAAAGACACTGACATTCACCTCCTCCCATTGGTTCAACAGAGTTAAAATCTGTTGACTTCCAGGACACAAGCCTTTTTCTGAGGACACTGGTATTTTATTTTATGGGATACTTTTTACTTGTTGACATTGGTCAATATGATGTGTAAAGTGTTCTTACAAAGTACATGTGCCGAGACTTTGATACTGGTTGCATCTCACGCATTTAAAATATAGTAATAATACACAACAATCACGTTCTTGATCAACAAATATTTTAAAAAACAGAAAATGGCTATTAACACTGGCAAGTGAAATGGCAGTGTCTGCCATTATTTCTACATTTCTTCACCAGTGTCAGAACACTGAAATGTTTAATACATCAAAGACCTGACTATCACATCTGTCCATCCAAAAGAGCTGGGAGGAACAACAGAGCCAAATCAACAAGCTCCATGGAACTCAATCTGAGAGAAGGCCCACCTCCCGATGCTGCTCTAGCTCTACAATAAAGACGACAGCTAATAATCAGGGATCCAAAATAAAAGCATCTGAATGTAAATCCGAATAACCTCTCTCTCTCCTCTACTCACCCACCCTCATGTCCTGCCAATTGTGCTAGAATTGGAGGAAAGCCCAAGAGTTCTCAACCTACCTCTGAACAAATACAGAGGACTCATGAATACAAACCCATTCCTGAAAAACAGTAGCAAGGGCAAAATTTCCAAGAAAAATGCCACGACCAAGGAACAGACTTGGAAGTTTGACTCACTAACAAATAAAAACATCTACTATACTCTGTTATACTACTTTTGTACCAGAGGTGGTTCTGATATATTATGTTATCATTTCATCCTTTGTTATGCAGCAAATATTGGGCAAGTATTTTTCTAGACTTTACCGTATCATTTTAAAATGAAAGATGTCCAGATTAAAAGATATGAAGTACCTATTTCACAGAACTTGTATGACCTACCATTAAAACATTTTTTTTTTCTTTTGGTAAAAGTAAAGAAATATTCTAAGACCGCACACAATCTATTTTTCAGCGTAACAAATTTAGGGGCAGCTTCCCCTTCCCTTCATGCCTCCCACCCCAAGCAAAGGGATATGCAAGGATTATAGCAAATACTGAAAAATCCATTGACAGAGTGAAGCTGTAAAGAATTTCTAAGGACAACAGTATCTGTTGATCTATTATTGCACAGGTGACTCAGGCCAAGTTCTAGTAGGAAATATAAGGGCCTAGTGCACGATATAGTGGTTTCTCAATTAAAGAATAAAGCAGCATTCACAAAGCAACAGAGGGTCCTGTGGCACCTTTGAGACTAACAGAAGTATTGGGAGCATAAGCTTTCATGGGTAAGAACCTCACTTCTTCAGATGCAAGTGAGGTTCTTACCCATGAAAGCTCATGCTCCCAATACTTCTGTTAGTCCTAAAGGTGCCACAGGACCCTCTGTTGCTTTTTACAGATTCAGACTAACACGGCTACCCCTCTGATACTTGGCATTATCCACAGTTTCAAATAAAACTGAATTTTTATGACTACTTTTGCATTTTTGCCAATATATTCATCTTCATTTTAGTGGTGTCTTTATACACTTACACAGAAGGATGGGGGCAAGGAGATATCTTAGATCTTAACTGCATTTAACCCCATAGTTGTCAATTCTTTATAAACACTGAAAAAATGACAGAGGGTCCTTTTTACAGATTCAGACTAACACGGCTACCCCTCTGATACTGAAAAAATGATATATTCGCACACACATTGGTATAGTTTGTCTATTCAATACTAAGGACTACATTAAAAGAACATTACGTTTGTAAAGTGACACATTCAAAAGTTCAGATTACATGCACAAGCTTAACTCTGATCTCTTGTGCATACGGCTGCAGCATGATTTAGTAATCATTTATATGGTAGCATACTAGGTCTCAAACAGAAGACTAAAATAGCATTCCAAGACACTCAGCACCCCATTTTAGTTATGCCATCCTGTTACTACTCTATAGGCACAGTCAGGCAGGGAGAAGGGAAAGATATTCAGATATTGACCAGCTCTTGCCACCACTGTCAAAATCAGAAGGTTTACAGATCATTACTAGATTTTATTTGATGCACCTCTGTTTGATCCTTGGTCATTAAGAAGTGGTTCAAAAACTACGTCAGACATAAAAATGAAACACCTATCAATGATGCCAACAGCGGTGCGATTTATCTTAATATTACATAGAGTGTTTTAAAATTATGATTCATTTGCACATCCCTGGATTCATATGTTTATCATTATCCAGTACCCAGAAGTTTAATTGAAAGAGAAATAGATATAGATGTGTGTGTATTGCTCACAAAGAAATATTGATAACTGTGTAGGTGGTTCCTGTAAGACTTATTTATAAAAATATTGACATGGAAATCCATTTCATTATGCAAAAACGGTTGTAGAGGAGAAAACCAGAGATCAAGTAGTAGTAAAGAAAGAACAGTACTTTAGTTTGGGTTCCCGTCCTTCACTCGTGTATTGCCAGCATATTAGTCCAATCAGGTCATGCACCTTGGCATTTGCTATCGTCACAACTGTCATTGGCAGCAGTTTGTCTTGGCTTGTGTGCAATGGGAGGTAGACATCAATTTTTTTGGTTGCAGTTGTACCAACATGACCCTGTTGAAAAAACATTTTATTAAAATACATAAGTGACACAGTAAAACAGAGACAAAACAAAAGCTTGTGTAGGTTAGATTCTTGTGTATGCAAATTGGTTGAAACCATATTAAAGAACAGGATTATTAGACACATAGATGAATACAATATGTTGAAGAAGAGTTAGCATGGCTTTTGTAAAGGGAAATCATGCCTCACCAATCTATCAGAATTCTTTGAGAGGGTCCACAGACATGTGGACAAGGGTGATCCAGGGGATATAGTGTGCTTGGACTTTCAGAAAGCCTTTGACAAGGTCCCTCACCAAAGGCTCTTAAGCTAAGTAGGCAGCCATGGGATAAGAGGGAAGGTCTTCTGATGGATCAGTAACTGGTTAAAAGATAAGAAAAAAAAAGTGTAGGAATAAATGGTCAATTTTCACAGTGGAGGGGGTCCCCAAGGATCTGTTCTGGGACCAGCGCTATTCAACATATTGATAATGCTCTGTAAAAAGGGGTACACAATGAGGTGGCAAAGTTTGCAGACAATACAACTACAAAGCTGACTGGGAAGAGTTACAAAGGGGTCTCACAAAACTGCCTGTCTGGGCAACAAAATGGCAGATGAAATTCAATGTTGATAAATGCAAAGTAATGCACATGGAAAACAATCTCCACTATACATACAAAATAATGGGGTCTAAATGATCCCTCAAGAAAGAGATCTTGGAGTCATTGTGGACCGTTTTCTGAAAATATCTGCTCAATGTGCAGTGGCAATCAAAAAAGCTAACAGAATGTTAGGAAACATTATCTATCCCTTTTCTAATAAGACAGAAAATATCATAATGCCACTATATAAATGGATAGTATATCCACACCTTGAATACTGCATGCAGTTCTGGTTGCCCATCTCAAAAAAGATATATTAGAATTGGAAAAAGTACAGAGAAGGGCAACAAAAGTGATTAGGGGTATGGGACAGCTTCCATAGGAGGAGAGATTAAAAAGTCTATTGTATCTCCCCTTTGTCATCTCTTTTTTAAGATGAACATTCCAGAGGTTGGATTGGTGGGGGGGGAGGGAGTGAATAAGGAAGTGTTATTTACCCCTTACATGACAAGAACCAGGGGGTCACTCAATGAAATTAATATGGAGCCGGTTTAAATCAAACATAAGGAAGTATTTCTTCACACAATGCACAGTCAACCTGTGCCACGCATCATCATGGGATGTTGTGAAGACCAAAAGTATCACTGGGTTCAAAGAAGAATTAGATCAGTTCATGGAGGATAGGCCCATCAATGGCTATTAGACAAGATTATCAGAGTTGCAACCCCATGCTCTGGGTGTCCCTAAAACTCCAACTGCCAGCAGCTGCGACAGGATGACAGAGGTTGGATCACTTGATAAACTGCCCTGTTCTTTTCATTCCTGGTGAAGAATCTGGCACTGGCCACTGTCAGAAGACAGGATACTGGGCTAGATGGGCCAATGGTCTGATCTAAGTATGGGCTCTTATGTCCATTACAGTAGCTAGAACTAAAATGTACTACTGTAACTTTCTATATGGAATTACTATGCGAGTTTAAATAATTTCAGTTCTTTTATGCTGTTTAATGAATCAATTAATATCTTTATATAAACAAATGTGAAAGATTAGTTTCACAAGGGCAGTGATCTCATGTGATTTCCTATGAGAACTGAAAACCATTTATGGAAACATTCAACATTTCCACCACAAGATCTTCAATCAAGAACGACTATGAACCCTACCTATGTTCCCAAAGCAACTTCCCACCACAGTCTTCAACTTTAGCATTATCCTTGACTCTAAACTTCTGCTTCTGTCCTCCGCTTCTACCCCTGCAAATTCACCTATCACAACTGACTGTTGCAATAATGCATATGGCACTGCCTTAATCCCCTCTTACCTCAATTGCAGCATCTCCCTTCTCAATGGCATCCCATGTGCCCTGACTCTGGCACATGCAGGATGTTGCTGCCTGTTATCTCAAGGGTACACAGAAGCCCAACCACACATGGTCCTCAAATAATTTCACTGGCTCCTAATCATTTCAGGATACAGTTCAAAACTGCACTTTGGTTTTAAATGCCCCATGGTCTTCCTCCAGCTTACCTCAGAGATGGCCTGCCAGTTCCTCTCCTCCTCACCCCCACCCTCTTTGACCATACATGGACACCCTTGGTACTCTCAGAAGGGAGTCCAAGGGTCGCCACTCTGGTGCACAAAGATCTAAAGGGTCAACATGCAGGGGTCTCTCTCTCCCAGGATATATAAAAAGGGGGAGGAAGTGGAAACTGGCTTCCACATCAAAACAGAAAGAAGGAAGAGGAGTTGGGCATCATGGCTAGGAGGAGTCAGGCAGGCCATGCCAGCAGATACTTACAGAACACAAATTAACTACACATAACATGGATGAATCTTATAGATGCAAACATTTCAGAAACATCACCCCATAGCAAGAAGATTACACTGAGTGGTAACAGACACTACACATTTTTCCAACTACGAGAAACCTATATGATGGCTGTACCTAAGTCAGATGGACAACTTAACCACCTCTTCACTTTACCAGGAAACAGGATTGTAAAACAGACATGGAGGTTAAGTGTTGGTTAAGAATAAATAAAAGATGATTTCTATGTCAAGGCAAGTCCAAAACCAATATATAACTGAGCCCACTTCTAACCATTTAAAACTATTTGGAGACAACCAAAAAGGATTAACTGGTATCATTCCATTTTATTGTATTAAAAAAAAAAAATCTATTTGGCACCAGGGAGATTAAGACTTAATTAAAACATAAAGAATATAGCAACAAAGATCAATAAAGTTTATGTTAGAAGAAAAATGTTTAATCTATAGCTGATAGGACTCTATTTTTAAGCTAATAATCTTTTAAGTGGCAAAAAAATTTCACAATTCCCTCCCACAAATTAACTGACATGAGGATAATATCCTTGCTTTATACCAAGAAGAGAAACCACCATTAGAATTAATCATTAGGAATTCTGGCTTTAAGTAATGGAATTAGAGGATTCAATATTGGACACCTAGGCTGGGAGTATAAAACATATTCTTGTTATAAAATAATTGGGCATGTCAATATAATTTTAAGTTATAGAAGTAAGAGAGTAACTTAAAAATAAGAAGTACTTTTACATTCATGGTAGATTAGCGTGGAAGTATTGTAAAAACTGCCCAAACACAATGAAGTTGAATACTTTTTTTTTTTTTTAGTTATAAGTATAGCTATCTTCTTCCCCCACGTACTCAAGGTACAGAAGAAACTCGACACATCTGTTTAAAAGAAAAAACATGGCTAGATTCAAAAGAATTTAAGAAAATATGAACAGGACCATAAGTTTGTCTGGATAACCATTGGCCCTCTGCTAGATGCACTGGTAAGGGCTGTTAATGTGGAGGAAACAGACACATTCAAGTAAAAGTGTAAATTTTTATATTTTCACTCCAAGTGAAAAACAACTAGTGAAGGTATTAAAAGCATTTAGTGGTAGGTCCAGAGTTCCCATGTCCCCTCACAGACCTCTGTACCAGACATTTTACTCTACAAGACACAAACTGCCATGTCTTCAGCCCAGCCACCACCAGAACAATACTTTCAACCTCTCCACACTACTGTACCCCTTTCAGAAATCGGATGTGTCTTGCGTACCCCCAAGTTTCACCTCACTTAAAAAGTGCTTGCTTACAAAATCAGACATAAAAATACAAAAATGTCACAGTACACTATTACTGAAAATTTGCTTACTTTCTCACTTTTACCATATAATTCAAAAATAAATAGACTGGAATATAAATATTGTACTCACATTTCAGTGTGTAGTACATAGAGCAATATAAACAGTCATTGTCTGTATGAAACGTTAGTTTTTCCGGATTTCGCTAGTGCTTTTTATGTAGCCAGTTGTAAAACTAGACAAATATCTAGATGAGTGGATGTACCCCCCCGGAAGACCTCTGCGTACCCGGAGTTGAGAAGAGAGGGCTATTCACTTTGTGCAGTAATTGTAGTTCTTTGAGAAGTGTCTCCCCAGGGGTGCTCTACTGTAGGTGTGGCAGCGCCTTCGCGTCTGGAGTCAGAGATCTTCAATAGCAGTGACCGTTGGACTGCACATGCGCACCTCCCCTTCCCCGCGCTGTGCACGGGTGGTATAAATAGCGCTATGCAGTCTGACCCCCCTCAGTTCCTTCTCTGCTGCTGAGCCCAAATGTTACACTCTGAAGCAGAGGGGTGGAGGGCAGGTAGTGGTACTTCAATTAAAAGGCAAAAAGGGGAGACACTATTTCCTTAGCCACTACTACATTATCTCTGCTCTTAATCCAATCAACAGACATTTTAACAGGCCCATATGGGCCTGATCCTCCACCTTAGCCAGGATGTAAAATACCTGCACTGCTATGTCTACTGCAATTTAAAACAGTAAGACCATTGTGAAGTGAAATCCTCGCCTCACTTAAGCCAATGAAGTTTTCCCTTTTGATTTCACTGGCCCCAGGTTTCATCTGTGCTCAGTTTATTGTGTTCTATTGTTATTATAACACTGTCAAACGTCCTGTACAATACATTTCAAATTATGCCGTCTCTCATGCTTGTGTTAGACCTTTCTCCTTCTTGCTGCCACTGCATTCTCTTCTTCCCCATCACACATCCTGGGTAATGTTTCTTGCATTGCCCCTCAGGATCTTTTCATCTGTTCCTTCTCTCTCCCCCCCTTCCCTTGTCATCTCTCTATAGATTGTGTTCTTTATCAGTCCCAACATATCTTCTCTCCCCACCCCAAATCTCTCTCTCTAATTATACTTCATTATAGATTTTGTCCAGCCCTATCCACTAGAGACATCCATGAACCTTTATCACAAACACTTACCAGGCACAGGACATGGGGCTTAAAAGAGTGGCGTCTCATATACACTACAGTTCCCAATTCTGTTAATGCTGGTGGAGCTGAACTGCTGTTACAATGGTGGAAAATGTCTGAAAAATGTTCCATGTTTATTACGGACCTTACGAAGAGGGAGTACACAAGGTTCACATTTGGTAGGTTATCTTTACAACTACAAGGGCTAGAAATGGGATGTTTTTAAATGAAAACATTTAAAGAGGATGGGATAGCTCATGATGTCAGGGCATACCCCAATCACTAACTCAAGGGCATAAGGATTCTTGCACTTCCCTCTGGGGCATCAGGTATTAGCCAATGTCAGAAAAGGATACTGGACTAGATGAACTAAGCCTGAACATGCATAATTCCAGTGCACCTCGATCCTGCAGAAGCATGTGGCACGTGCCTGGGAATGCTTCCACATGGGTGAATAGATTCATGTGCTTAGACCGATCCTGCAAAATACTACT
This sequence comes from Trachemys scripta elegans, assembly GCF_013100865.1. Taxonomy (NCBI): domain Eukaryota; kingdom Metazoa; phylum Chordata; order Testudines; family Emydidae; genus Trachemys; species Trachemys scripta. Next base: position 24,594,026 of record NC_048314.1, read on the forward strand.
CATGCAAGCAGCCCTATTAGTCTCAATTACTTGCCTGTGCAAAGCGTAGGAGGACAGGACCACATGATGGGGTTGAACGGAGACAGGTAATTTTTGGACTGCAATTCTTAGTCCCAGTGCCCAGGAGTCAAAGATCTAGCCACACTGGATTTAGCTATAGCAATCACAAGTTATCACTGTCTTGCTGAGGTTTATATAAGCTCACTTGTTCAGGAGGAATCATTCAGACCCAGATTACAGTCAATACTGTGAGCGTGCATTTTGCTCTCAACTAGAGAAGTGGATTATGGCTATAAAGGCTCAGGTGACCCAAGAAATAAAGCATGATTACCCATATTCAAAAAAGTTGCATCAAACGTATTAATAGATTTTGTATAAAATTCAATGGAAAATCCATTCAGGGCCAGGGGCCTTACCATTTGGAGTTTCCTTAATAGCCTTCAATAAATCTGGTAGGCACAAAGGGGCTGTTAAATTAACATTTTCCTGATCTGTCACCTGTGGCATAGTTAATTTGTCAAAAAATTCTTTTAGCTTGTCCCTGGACACTGCATATCCTGACAAATGAAGTCTGGAATAAAATTGACAAAATATCTCGTTAATTTTCTAGGAATATCACATCCTGGTTCCATTAAGCTTTTATTGTTAGAGATATTAGGTCTCACCCACCCTTTAAGTAGGTGAGTCACTACCTAAACTGGATGTATTCAAACACATTTGTTTATTAAATAAAAGAGATGAATATTGCTTTCTGCTACCCCCCGTTTTCATGCACTAGATCAGACTTGGGCTCTCCAACACGCTCATCGGGGACAACGCCGACTGTGATGATTTATCCGAGTCAGCAGGATCCTGTGGCTGAAGTGTAGGGTTGAGAGTCAAGTATTCTGGTTCTATTCTCTGCCCTGCCACTGACTTGCTGTGTGATCCTGAGCATGTCACCTAGCATCTGTGTCTCAGCTTCCCCATCTAAAAACCAGGGCTACTTATTTAACGCCTTTAACAATGGAAAACATTGAGAGTCCCTCTCTGAGTAGGCATCCTGGAGCTCTCCTTCTCTGCTGCTATCTAGGAATTGCACTTCCATAGTTTGAGCATTGCATTGCTGAACAATGCAGCTTACTGAGTTAGTGAAATTTTCTTCTTTGTTTTATAAGACTTTTTAATTAAACAGGCCACTGGCTACTAATTTACTTACGTTGGGGATTAAAAATGAAAGTAGTAGCTATTCAGTTTAGGAAAACTGCTCCCAATTAATACACAAGGAACTTCCACCTCTAACAGCGATTTGGTACACAGAGCTGCTCTGCTCACATGGATCCACATACTAAACATAGCCTGAAATAAACACAACCACACTATGGTAGGGGCCAAATAAGGATCATTTCCTCAGTAGTCTGTGGATACATAGTAAAGGCGTTCCATAGTTGACTGGGTTTACTGTAAGAGTGTAAGCAGTGTATTACTACATATACATGCTTCTGCAATAGCTAGACACAGTGGAAAGAGTTAAGGACAGAACAAGAAACCCCGCTATGAATTTTTGTAGCTTATGTTGAATTTGACCATAATGTTATGAGCTTGGGTGTTGAATTACACAATCTATAGGTACTACAATGATGACACCATCAAAGAAACAGTTTATACTGAATAAATTCCATCAGCCTCATGCAGTTTTAGGGACCTCTACATCAGTGGTCTCCAAAGTGGAGTGTGCAAGAGGATCTTTGGAGGTGCACGGCAGGAGGAGCGTTTTTTTTTTGCTTCGTTAGTTCGGGCAGGAACTAACTTTTTTTGGTAGAGCCGGCACGGCAGGGGGTGAGTGCTCAACATTTTTTTTACTGATAGGGGTGCACGATCAAAAAAGTTCGGAGACCACTGCTCTACATTATTAAATCATTTTATATAACACCATATAACACCATTTTTAAATATAAAAATAAGATTTTAAAACCATAAAGAATTACATATTATAAACTTGTAATACAAGGAGCCATTTTAAGATATAATACCAACTTTTTAATGAAAGTCCACTAAAGAACATACACCTTTCTCTATTAGATGATGTCTCTTGAAACAGTTACAGTACAGCCATTAATAGTTTCCTAAAATATATAGGAAATTTGGTATAATCTTGAGTCTACTGCAAGGACAACTTAATCCTAAAAATAGCTCATAAGTATTTGGATAATGAAAAGCTGTAGAAATATTCAAAGAGAAAATAGTGTGTTTTACCAGTCTCATTTTTGGGCTGTCTTTTACTACATTTCATGGTGGAAAATTAAAACAGAGTCCATAAACATTTCCTAGAGAAAAATATGATCAGTTTTTTAAACCATAATAATTTACTGCATCTTCCTACGCAACAGAGTTCTGTGACTAAATATTATATCACTTTAACATTAGATGTTCTAATGATAGAATACACAGATTTTACTGAACCATTACTTAGAGAGTCATAAAAACCTCTTAAAATTAATCTTTCATGCACATCCAGCTTACTCAAAGTTAGCATTTAATTAGATGGCCTTGGCACAAATGAGCTTACTACTTTATTTGCTCAATAAGTATAAATTCAAATAATTGATTCACCACCTAGCAAACAATGTAAAACATTAGACAAAATAGGAACAAATAGAGATCTTTTTCCAAATGCAAAATTTTTTCTGACTCAAACTGTGTAAAAGAAATGTTTTTGTTTTAAGTGACAGGATTATTTCATATCGTATAAAGCTTGCATCCTGATATGCAACGCATTCCAATAGGTATTTATACAACATACAGAAAAAGTTACAAATATATGCACTGAACAAAGAACAGATCAAGCAGAATTTAAGCACCCAACTAATATATTTTTAAAAATAAACAGCAGGACCAACAGATTAGAGGATCCAAGCTCAAATGTTTTAATCAACAAAGACCTTATTTCTCTAAAAGCACAATCCCTTTGTAGGTAAAAGCCACCATTTTCTACACTATGGATTTCTGAAAAATATTTGTTTTTTTAATAAAAACAAAAGTAATGAAATAGGATTAAAAATGTAGCAGAAATAATTTATTTTTAAAAAGGTAAAATAGCTATTTTTGGGGGGTGTGCGTCAAAAATAAGGCTATGAACTGTTAACCCAATAAAATGTTTAAATACTCTAAAATGTTTTTGTATACACACCTGGCAGAACATACGATAGCATCAAGGTATTACTGGCATTTGGTTGAGATGGAAATCATAGTTGCCAGCATGATAGAAACGAGGGCTTCATCTTAAGTACATGAGCATTCTTAGAGGAGACCAAGACAAACCAGAAATATGAAGTGTGGCTGGGGCTTGTGAATTCTGGTGCAGTGAGTAATTTGCAGTATATTAAACCAAGGTCCACTACAGTATGTTGGTTAATAATTTGACTAGCCAGTTCTTTTTATTTTATTTACATATTATCTAAACAAGTCTTGTGAAAATGTCTGCTCAGAATGTCTCTAGGTTCCAGTGTTCACATGAACACACAGAATAACTGCATTCCCCTCCTAAGATCTTGTGTTCTGCATGTCATTGTACCAGACATGGAAACATGGGAATGGCGCTTTTTTCAACAGGTGGTAATCCCACTATAAGTGCATTTTATCACTAAGTGACAAGCGACTAGTTTATTAATTACTACGATGATGATTTTTTTTTTTTTTTTTTTTTTTTTAATAGTCAGCTACCTGAAATAGCTGTAAATTCCAAGGAAGTTAAACAGAGTGACTGGACTATGGTCTGACAGTTCAAAGAACTGAGTACTAAAATGAACCCTCAATAGTTGCTCCTCTGCCCGACAAACAGACCATCATTTATCTCACTGCAATGTATACAGAAGACCTGTAAAATTGCACTAACATTCTCATTTAATTTATCTCATTCACGCTGTCACTGTTCATAAAAATTTAACCCAGTAATTTCCTGCTATACAAAGCATAACGAAGTCTGAATACTTAAATAAAAGGTAAATAACATTTTTTTTATTCTAAATTGTTGACTTCATTTAGCATCTCTGCCTTGTACAGCACCACACTATTTTTCAATTAAAGGACCAGCTGTTTCAAAGGCTCCAGTAGGCAACGACAGTTATAAGAAATGCTTTATCTGCATTGCAATGATCACTATCACATCAGCTCCAGGCTGCATTAACATACTCATGTTTTATTCTAGCCCCCCTCCGAATGTACCAGTTAATTATACATCATTGAGCTGAAAAAAAACAACATCCAGAGCTGGACCATTTCCTTACAAGCTTCCACCTGAACTGTTTTTCATATAGAATGTCAGGGAAACAAAGGTACGTTACATGTATAATTATATAATCAAACATTCCAAATTGCTCTCCCCTGCTTGGTGTTCACTCCTCTAGTTTAATAAACCTGGTTAAGCTAAAAGCAAGGTATAATCTATAATTCATACAACAGAGGCATATTCCAATCCTATTAACATGTATTTACTTACACAATTTACCTTAAATTAAAACCTGTTTACTGAAAAAGTGTTATAACTAGGATTTCCTGCTACACTTCTCTTCTGTCAAATCCCTTTGGAAGAAGGGAAAAACCAATCCCCTGTTCGAACGCAGGAGGTCTCATTTGCTTTAATACTAATATCAGTTTTTAGGCAAGTCCAGTCCATCTTGTCTCCTGCCATCCCCAAATGGAGTTTCACCAGGAGTGAAATACACTTGCATGCAGCAGGCCTGCACAAGCCTTACACACCACTGAAGTCACTCAAAAACTTGTGCAGGCCTTCCACAAAGGGCTGAATTTCAGTTTAGCTGAGATGGTATTCAACTACCTAGGGATATTACGCCCTGACCTATTCAGTTACAACAGTGCTGCTGGAAAATGGAATGCATATTCCGATTTATCAAAATATGATGGTTATAGCCACAACAGAAATGCATTAGTTAAATGACGCTAATCTCACTGTTTACATATGCCAGGAAAGGAATGGTGTACTGTGGAAGAATTATTTGCATTTTACTTTGCAATAAACATTATGATTTAATACTGTGGAATATAGTTATTCTTCATAATAACAAAGTGCAACAAAAACTTGTAATTAAAAACTACATCATAAACATTATTTGTATATTTAGAAAAATACCATGAGATATTTTAATGAACAGATGCTATTCAAAAAATAACAGAGGGTCCTGTGACACCTTTAAGACTAACAGAAGTATTGGGAGCATAAGCTTTCGTGGGTAAGAACCTCACTTCTTCAGATGATTCTTGCATCTGAAGAA
>NC_048314.1:24599620-24612120 GCF_013100865.1 Trachemys scripta elegans
TGATTCTTGCATCTGAAGAAGTGAGGTTCTTACCCACGAAAGCTTATGCTCCCAATACTTCTGTTAGTCTTAAAGGTGTCGGCCACAGGACCCTGTTGCTTTTTACAGATTCAGACTAACATGGCTACCCCTCTGATATTCAAAAAATAAACGCTTTTACAAATATTCAATCCTTAAACAGGTCTCAGACTTTAATCCTAGACTACTGTTGCATAAAGCAGACAGCACAAGTTCCTTGAGGACATTAGCCAACCTTAGGTAGAACGTTTTAAATACATCACCATGTCACTTTTTAATGTGCCACAATCTATTAACCACATGGCAAACTAACAGGGATTTTTAAAATATGGGTTTTATAGCTTTGTGTTGGTGATTAATTAAATAAATAGCCAGTGTTTCACAAATCATCCCTCTAATTAGTCTAAACCAGACACTTTGCATTCACTGACATTCTTGCCATCTGAAGCTCACAGAAGGGCAGGAGCATTACGACGACGAATCTGTACACTTCTGAACACATCGTCACCATGTCCCCGGCTGGCATTGCACCGCTCAGCCCTGAGGCAGAGGTACAGTCTTCACAGGTGCTGCAGTCAGCTGGAGTTTGACTCCAGCTGCTTGGGAAAGATGTTCGGTTTAATTATTTTCCCCTCATCCTGAAGTAAACAATGAGGATAACAAAGAAAAGCAAGTTGACTCTTAAAGGTAACCTAAAGTAGCAAAGACGTACGCTTTGAACAAATATTTAAGGTCTAAGTACTAAAAAGGAGCAGTAATGAGCTAACTGATCTTTTTCTGTCAAAAAGCCCCAATGGTTGAGGTTCCACACACTTAGATACGGTTCCTTTTTAGGAAACCAAGCAAGCCTCATTAGAACGGTTCACAGCTTAATAAAAGAAAGGGTCAATTATTCTTGAAAAAAAAGAAAAATTCATCATCTGTAAAACCTGCCTGAAATCTCATCATTTTTACAATGCATACCTAGACGATCATTTCCCCCCAGAGCTCAATTTAAAATTTTAATAGTTAATCATTTTAAGTTTTAAAACATTTTTTTCCTCTAAGTTATTAACTGGAATCTCCAACCTAGGTAGGTTTTCATATCGAAATATGTTCTGAGGTACTTAGTGACATTACCACAGCAGGATATTTTCAAATCCTTAAACTAAAAGGCATCAGAGTGGGTATTTAAGAGACCGAGAATGAAATAGCAGCTGGGCTGCTTACCAGAGACAGGTCCTTATTTCCTGTGATACCTGTAGCAATGTCTCAGCTTGGGGAGAGCTGAAATGGGGTTTGATGGCCTTGTCCTTTAATCTAGGATTTTGCAGCTCATTGAAAGAGATTCACATATTACTTAGACTGAGACTGGGTGGGAAAGGAACGAGTCACACACAAGTTCTAGCAAGGCTAGAAGAGGCAGGTCAAGTCACTTCATCACACTGTCTCTCAATTTGCCTGTCTGTAAAGTGGAGGAATTAACACTGTCCTCCTTCAGAGGGATGGCGTTAGGAATAAAGGTGTCTGGCATGTTTGAGAACACTAACTGCTTCTTATTTGAGTTAGCCACAAGGCTGTACATCACACTAGGAAGCAGACCACCAGGTTATTTAATATATATTTGTAGCATTGGCATCACAAATAAAACTCATTGTGTCAAGTTACAAAGAGGAGGCGCCTACAATAAATAATCCAGGTAACATAGGACCTCAGCAGATTATCTGGCAATGAGGCTAAATATAATTTTTTCAAACTGAATCTGTACAGTTATGGTGTGGTAATAAGATCAACAAAGCTTTTTGGCCTAAGCACTGAGGAAGAGAGAGAATCTAGGGCTATTCCTACGATTCACGAGAAAGCAAGTAACACTTTATTAGACACTGAAGATAAGACATGTTCTTCCTTATATAAAAAGATGCATACTTGAGGTCACATGCTGAAGGGTCCTTTCTTGATGCTACTTCTTGTCTTCAGATGCTAACCGCAAATCAATAAACGTTTCTGTGCCAGGCTGGATTGAGTTAAATCAAAGATTTAAATTAGCTAGTAGAAAACCTTGATTTAAATCATCATTTTAATCATGTTTTGCATTTGTACTTTTTGGTTATTTTCCTAAAGAAAGGTTGATTCTCAGTGGTTGCTAACCATTAAAATATGTTGATTTGCAACTAAATATAGACGTTACACTAAATGTAGTGCTTCTTTTTACAAACCTGAAGGATATGCCATATCTATACACATTTATTTAAGCAATTCTGTATCTTAACTTACACTTATTCAGATTCTTAATTTTTACATTTTTAGAATGTTTAAAATTGTGTATGATTCATTTCTTATTAGATTAATTTTTTTCTGATTTAATCTCAAGATCTATTTAGATGGAAATTCAAATAAATTAAAATGTACAAAACCAGCATTTTATATTTTTTTAATTAAATAAAACTTCCTTAAATGTGCTGAACAGATAAGAAGAAATAGTTCATCAAAAATGTTTTGCGCTTAAAACAAATAGATTTTTTCAAATAAAGGAAGTATTACCTATAGTTAATGAACTGAACTGATTATTTCTGGTCACCATGTTCAAGATTTTAGAACTAATAGATCCCATCCACTCATTTTTAGTCAGAGCTTTTATTCACAGATTGCAAGAAAAAAAACTAGCTTCCTGCTCTTTCAACTCCCAATTGGTTTATTAACACTGCATGTACTAATCATGTTATGGAACTAGCTGAATAAGGTGAAATGAAGGAAATATTCAGTCTGCACCTGCAAAAGAAGCTACTGCCGGGAAAAGCTGGTTTAGCACTTCAACAAACTTTGGCTCCAAGTGCTTAGCCATTGACTTCCACCAGTTCTTTTTTCTTTAAAAAACTTTTCATCAAACATTACTGCTTAATATTATTTTGTATTCAATTTAAATGATTTCATATATTCTAAGCAGCTTAGGCTTTAACATAAGTTGTCAATTTCAAATTTAATTTTAATTTGTTTTAAAAAATTAAACCTGCATTTAATTTAAATTAAAAAATCTGATTTAAATAAAAACAACTAACTTTATTTAATCATTGATTTTTATCCACCCTGCTTTGTGCTGTTAAACAGGACTATCTGCTCTTTGTGCAACACAATGTAAAGCTCATTCCCTAGAAAAGTTTACCAAGGCCTTGAAGATGTAAGATACATCTCAGGAAGCCCAGAGATATTTGATATTCTGTCTCTCGTTATAAACAAATTAGAAAACACTGTTATACAGCCCTAAAATGCGGATAGCATTTAATACATTACATCTATGCCCTGTCCTTTATTTTTATTTCAGATATGGTTAATGAGATACAGAAAAGCAAGATCTGAGATCTACCACTCCCTCTCCTTCCCCCAACATCCATAAATAAGGGCTTAAGTTTAGAGAGTCGGGAGACAAGTAAGACCACCGGAGGACACCAAAATACCCTGTCTGGCAATAAAACACTGTTTCCAGACTGACAAAAGAGTAACTAATTGAGAGAATCATAGAATGCAGAAAAAAGGATAAGAAGATTTGCAACACAAGATTTTGTTCTAGAGATTTTTCCAGGACTTTGACAACATTCCTTGAATCTGCAACAGAGTTTTTAATCCAAGGATTTATCCTTCCCAAAATCTGACTGCTTAGTTAAAACACATCAGTAGTTTAACAAATTTCCCGCAGCTGACTCTACTCAGTCTTTCACTAGTAGCTTGAACCATCTTGAAATCAGAGACTGAAGCTTTATCAGTCTGCTGTAGGAGGTGCCAAACTGAAGTATTGTCAATCATTTTTACTACTGTTGGGTCCAGAAAGTTACACATGCAGCTTTCATTAACTGCCTTGGGAGAACTGCTCAGCATTGTATTCACCAGATAGAATGTGTACCATATATTATTACTAATATTATAGTATTAGTGCCTTTATTTCAAATGTTTAGGGAATACACTACCACCGCAAGCAAGAAAGATATATTTACTGCCTACTTTATGTGTACATTTTACATAACATAATAGACACTCTCAAAATAAACACACCACCATAATTCCTGCATTGTTGTTGAGATGAAACAAAACTGAGGTCCTATGTTTGGTCGTTAAAATTCTCATGGCATTTTTCAGAAGAGCAAGATGTTCATTTCAATATTTTGGCTTAATCTTTCTCGGATAATTACATTCTAATGCCAGATATTTCCTCTACACTTTCAAATGGATTTGGGATAAGTTTTTATTTCCTACTCTTAATTGTTTAGTATTTTGCTCCAAAGAGGTGGTTGCATGTTAGTGTAAAAGTGGTACCTGTATGAAGTCTGTAAAGTCCTTTGAGATGAAAGATGCAAGGCATGACTATTGCTGAGCTAAAGAAGGGCTGGATTGTCTGGGAATGACAGTAAAATCACTTCAAGCTGAAAGCCATTTTGACTAATTTAATTAAAAGAAAGCTACCTTGCCTGTGGCAGAAACCTTATTTCAGAATTACAGCTTACTGCACTTTGAGGAAAGAAGTCTAGGACTGGATATATAAAGGTTTGTTTACTCTTATTTCACCTCCCCCGCAGCCCAACTAAGTGCTATAATACTATTAGTATTTTTCATCCTTCATAACTTGTAAGTTTAAATGAACTTTCTCTACAACAGCAACTGCTCCTGTTATCACCAATTGTCATCTAGTTTGTGTATGCAGTGTAACTGTAGGCAAATCTGTCCCAGCATATTAGACACACACGGTGAGGGAGGTGATATCTTTTATCGGACCAGCATCTGTTGGTGAGAGAGACCAGCTTAACAAATGTTGGTCCAATAAAAGACATTGCTTCACCCCCTTGTCTAACTAGTTTATGCGTCAACAAAAGATTTGCACCAATACTGCAACACAAGTATGGAGTTTAACTTTAGGAAGTTTTTGTATTTCAAACACCATCACACTTAAAATATTGCCCGCTGAGCCATTTCAGCAGTGTTTTGTTGATGAGAGGGTTAAAAAGCCACTTTATTTTTTCAGCAGGCAATTCTAAAAAGACACACACCATTCTGAAATGCCAGGAATATAAAAAGGGGCTTTAAAGAGTTTGTGTTTCAACGGCAGCATTAAGTGTTTTTCAACAAAAGATTCCCCTAGACTTAAGCCAGCGTTCAGACTAACAGGAGTAGAAAGGTTTTAGATAGTTAAACTCATGATAGCCACTAGATACTAAAGCTGGCTGCAAAGTTGAATAGTTTTGTCTAAACTAAGTATATTGTATGTTTTCTGTTTATTCTACAAAACTACTCCAGTATTTCCCTGGAGTTTTCTTCTTGCCAGTTACAGCAAAGGTACCATACTAAACACAAATAAGTTGGCTTAACCTTCAAGTAAAATGGTATTTTCAAAGACTATTAAGACAAATATTCCATATACCCCCCCCCCCCCCCCCTCTTTTTTTTTTTTTTTTTTTTTTTTTTTTAAGAAAAGGAATTGGTGCTAACAAGAGAAACACAGACAGACAAGACAGACAGACAGTCTTCTCTCTGTTTCAGGCATGCAAATGAACACATGCTGTATGCAATGGAAGGCAGAGTAATACATTTTTAATGGGGGCAAACTTCATAACTAGGACATCAAAGTCAGGTGCGGTGCAGAGTCATCCTTAAATTAAAAGGCAAATGGGGCTGACTGTCTTTGAACTGATATCACATTTATACTACCCGAGGTTATTTATCAGCTGTTTTTGAAAGAAAAAGGGATACCGCAAATTATACAAATATTGAATTTTAGTATAGTTACTTCTGAATGTTATTAACCTAGTTGGGTGGAATGTACTTTTTTCCTTCAAGTGGGTAATGAAGGCCTGACCTAAAGTGGCTAAGTTATTCTTGTTTCAAACAATTTGTTCAGAAACAGCCACGCTAAAGATCCCGAAAACGTCAGTTTTAATGGAAACAAGAACAGACTCTCTATTGCAACTGCATTTAAGCAAAATAGTTCTGTATTGGATGGTTTTTCCAGGTATTAGCATGTTGGTCCCAAGATCTCAGTTGTTATGGCCCTTAAAGCTCTTTGTGCTTGAAATGCAAGTTTTCAAATTGTGGTGTCACAATTTGAAAACTTGCATTTCAAGCACAAAGAGCTGGATAAACATGTGGCCTAAAATGTTCCTCTCAACAAACTAAAAGGACATTGAGATAAATAAAATGGATTACATTTTCCTGTAATATACTGGAAATAAAACCTTCAAGCCTATTGCAAAAGAGATATTTTAATACTTTTGCTAATAAAACAAATCCATAAGAATGTTAACTTGTGAACATATTTTTCATTTGGAGCAAAATTTATAATTAAGTGAAAGACAATTACTAGGCACAAGATGAAAATCAATTAAACAGAGTAAAATGTAATATGACTCAACCAAGAAATTAGACTGTCTTATAAAATGTGTTTTAAAAATTTTATTCTAATTAAACCAGTTATAATTAAATGACCATTGCTTTGGAAATACTTTTTAACCTCATCAGATCCATCCCCAAACTGTACAATCATTAAAATTATTTCCTACTCCTCATTATAATTGGCCTTTCTTCCTTTCTGCTCAACAGTTCTGATGATGTTTCATAGTAAGAAGTGCAGGCTTCGCACGTTTTGAAAGAAATGAGCATTTTTCTGAAACGTTCTGAAATCCTCTGGTTATTTATAGGGCTAGTTCAGAAGCCTTTAATGAGCTCCTGCCTTCTATTCACAATAGTCTTTATTTCAAGACATTATTTGAAATTCACCCATTCAAGGAAAATTATTATTTATTCCAACAAAACAAATGCCAGTAACTTAGACTTAAGGTTGCTGAAGTGCACTTCCTACTAACACAATCACTCAAAATCAAGGAAATCACTGGGTAACAGTTTTTCATAGAGACATTATTAAGGGCACAAGATCAAACTATCCCACTGCGTAGGAAGGATAGGAACTATGGAAAGAGACCACCCTGGCTTAACCAGGAGATCTTCAATGATCTAAAACTCGAAAAAAAGTCCTACAAAAAGTGGAAACTCAGTCAAATTACAAAGGATGAATATAAACATATAACACAAGTAAGTAGGGACAAAATTAGAAAACCCAAGGCACAAAACAAGATCAAACTATCTAAAGACATAAAAGGAAACAAGAAAACATTCTACAAATACATTAGAAGCAAGAGGAAGACCAAGGACAGAGTAGGCCCGTTACTCAATGACGGGGGGAAAGACAATAACAGAAAATGTGGAAATGGCAGAGGTGCTTAATGACTTCTTTGTTTCGGTTTTCACCAAGAAGGTTGGTAGAGATTGGACGTCTAACATAGTCAATGCCAGTGACAATGAGGTAGGAGCAGAGTCTAAAATAGGGATTGAACAAGTCAAAAATTACTTCGACAAGTCAGACGTCTTCAAATCACCAGGGCCTAATGAAATGCATCCTAGAATACTCAAGGAGCTGATGGAGAAGATCTGAGCCATTAGCAATTATCTTTGAAAAGTCATGGAAGACGAGAGATATTTCAGAAGACTGGAAAAGGGCAAATACAGTGCCCATCTATAAAAAGAGCAATAAGGACAACCCGGGGAATTACAGACCAGTGATCTTAACTTCTGTACCCGGAAAGATAATGGAGCAAATAATTAAGCAATCGATTTGCAAACACCCGGAAGATAATAAGGTGATAATTCACAGCAACGTGGAATTGTCAAGAACAAATCGTGTCAAACCAACCTGATAGCTTTCTTTGACAGGGTAACAAGCCTTGTGGATGGGGGGAAGCAGTAGATGTGGTATATCTTGACTTTAGTAAAGCTTTTGATACTGTTTCGCATGACCTTCTCATAAACAAACAAGGGAAATACAACCTAGATGGAGCTACTATAAGGTGGGTGCATAACTAGTTGGAAAATCATTCCCAGAGAGTAGTTATCAGTGGTTCACAGTCATGCTGATTCGGTTCTGGGTCCGATTCTGTTCAATATCTTCATCAATGATTTAGATAATGGCAGAGAGAGTACACTTATAAAGTTTGTGGACAATACCAAGCTGGGAGGAGTTGCAAGTGCTTTGGAGGACAGAATTAAAATTCAAAATGATCTGGACAAATTGGATAAATGGTCTGAAGTATATAGGATGAAATTCAATAAGGACAAATGAAAATTACTCCACTTAGGAAGGAACAGTCACACACATACAAAATGGGAAATGACTGCCTAGGAAGGAGTACTGCGGAAAGGGATCTGGGGGTCAAAGTGGATCACGAGCGAAATATGAATCAACAGTTTAACGCTGTTGCAAAAAAAGCAAACATCATTCTGGGATGTATTAGCAAGAATATTGTAAGCAAGACATGAGAAGTAATTCTTCCTCTCTACTCCGCACTCATTAGGCCTCAACTGGAGTATTATGTCCAGTTCTGGGCACCACATTTAAGGAAAGATGTGGACAAATTGGAGAAAGTCCAGAGAAGAGCAACAAAAATGATTACAGGTCTAGAAAACATGACTTATGAGGGAAGACTGAAAAAACTGGGTTTGTTTAGTCTGGAGAAGAGAAGACAGAGGGGTCATGATAACAGTTTTCAAGTACATAAAAGGTTGTTACAAGGAGGAGGGAGAAAAATTGTTCTTCTTAACCTCTGAGGATAGGACAGAAAGCAATGGGCTTAAACTGCAGCAAGGGCAGTTTAGGTTGAACATTAGGAAAAACTTCCTAACTGTCAGAGTGGTTAAGCACTGGAATAAATTGCCTAGGGAGTTCGTGGAATCTCCATCATTGGGGATTTTTAAGAGCAGGTTGGACAAACACCCGTCAGGGATGGTATAGATAATACTTAGACCTATCTTGAGTGCAGGGGACTGGACTAGACGACCTCTTGAGGTCCCTTCCAGTTCTATGATTAGTTGTAATAGAACAGTTTTAGAGTTTCTTCATCCCTCCACCCCCACAAATAGGGCTTTTAAAAATAACTTTGCATGAGATCATATTAAGATACACAGAAGCAAGTGAATCTCATCTATGTATAGTCTTGCTATTATGTTATGGGGATATGAAGAAGGTGAGACAAGCAGGACCAAGTATCACAAGGAATTTTTAAATCTTTCAAATGGAATCGATATTGACACTTTTGTTTACTATTTCTTTAGAATATTTAAAATGGAACACGAAGAAACATCATGATCATTCCAGTGGTAAAATGGGTTATTTTGAAGAGATTTAAATCTCAGTAAAAGGAAGAGAGTTTAATGAAACCTCAACTATTGAGTTACTATTCACTCCTCCATAATTTCTCAAGGCCGAAAAGCATGCCAAACACTAACTCAAACTATCATTGTTGTTCCTCCCTGATAATATAAAATGTAATTTTAAAGCTATTAATACCTTTTAATCTTTCCGGCTAGGTTTCATGGCTAGCCATCTTCTCAAATCAAACTGGAACAGAGGCTATGCAATCTGACGTTGCCCTACCATGCCGATCACAAATTAGAGGAGATACAGCAATGTCAGAATTACACAGTTGTTTTTAAGATGTCTTGCAACACTGCTGTCAATATATCATCCTGCATGAATGACAATGCTTTCTGCAAGATGCCCTTTGTACCTCATCTGAACCTATCCAATTGTAGTGCAAGTTAACCAACAAATCCTGGGGTGTTGTCATACAACTACAGTGAAATTGCTTAGTTTTGTACTTTTTTAGGGGTGTCTCTTAAAAAGCAAACTAGCCTCCTAGCTAACAAACAGGGGAGACAAACACCTAAGCATTTACAAGAGCTGCGTAGGCCATCTCACAGGTTTTCACTCTGACATAGGCTCGGTAGTTTTTCTTGAATCAGACCTTCTGGAGAGATCGACTGCTCAGTCTGGCAACTCCCCCACAAGAGTGCACTCAAAAGCTTGTGGGAAAGTGAGATGTTTCCATGAGCCACACTGGAATCGGCTGCTGCAGCCATTGTAAAGAATGGTATGCCTGGAATGTATCAAGTAGTAACAGCATTGGACAAAATTAATTAGCTGACACTGCGATGTCACTCACAGACATTTCTTTTTGAAGTAACGAAATCACGGAAACTCCCGCACTCAACACACCCAAAGGGGTTTTGAGACTAGGAAAGGGGTGCTCCTGGACAGTTTAATGGATAGAGTACTCAATACCCATTTATCACTTGACAGGAAAAATGTATTAACTGCATGGCACCCTGCCCAAATTCCACAATGCTAAACTATTCATCCACCTTTAGGCAAATAATAGTGTGTTTGAATGTGATTTTCAGATGTAATCTGGGGGAGGTAATAATAGGTTTTAAAAGGAAAAAATTAAGTGACATTGCACAAAATAACTTTTTTCAGGGGATTTGGGGACATAGAAAGAGGCAAGAAGAGTGCATAATATAGTAGAACTACTTCAGCTCAGCAGAATTAGGTGGCAAAACCTCCTTGAAAACCTCCCTAGCCTCTGTTTGTCAGAGGGTGGAGATGGACTGCAGGAGAGAAATCACTTGATCATTGCCTGTTAGATTCACTCCCTCTGGGGCACCTGGCAATGGCCACTGTCAGCAGACAGGATACTGGGCTGGATGGACCTTTTGTCTGAACCAGTCCGGCCGTTCACACTCAAGAAAGCAGCTGCCTTCCCTTCCTCAGTTGTTAATATTAACATAAAACAAGAGGGCTGTTCACTTTGTTGCTTCTGTAGGCTAAGCCCATTGTACACACCAGGGGCTCTTTGCATCACTCCATGCCCTCCCCCCATAAGCTCCCTGTGTGCCACCTCCCCATCCCTTTCTTTCAAGGAATTCCTGCAAGCCCTCCCTGTGTGCCCACTATTCACCTTCACCATTCTGACTTCTTTTCTTCCATCTGGAGAATAAGGCATGAAAGGGAACATGAAGCCAGAGGTGGAATGAGTGAAAGGGAGGGAAGAGATGAAGGAACGCACTGCTGAAAAAGAGTACAGAGACAGAGGTCAAGACACCACTTGTCCTTCCAAGGCCATGAAATTCCAAAGTACACTGAATAAAGTGGCAGGAGCTCTCAGATGGTAATTCTTTACCAACACACTGTTAGGGTTTCTCCCTGAAGTACCTTTTATTAAGCAGTAAGACAGACACACGGAGTATCTTGGTTTGGCTTCTCATTCAGTCCAAGCCAGATTTTCTGAGACTACTGAACTCAGAGGCATGCCCAGATATTTTAATAGGCATGGACCATGTAACATACTTTCCCCTCCTTTGGGAGGGATCTCCACAAATTATTTGATCTCCACAGATTTTAAGGGCAAAGTCCAAATCTAAATAAACTGAACAGTGATCCCTCTTGAAGCATTCAGCAGCATCTCTTGTAACAGATATGCGACTATTTTTATAGCCTTGTAACACCTTAGGCTATTGTGCCAAATCATTCTATTTCTTTCCAGGGCAAATACGGAGAAGAGTAAAGGTAATTATGTACTCATAGTCAGTGTAGTAAATCAGTTAAATTAAACCTGTATTTCACCTAAGTTGTACAGGGTGCAAATAACAACTAACTTTTCTAATTTCATACTCTAGTACTCCCAAGTAAATAAAAGGGGGGAAAAAAAAGTAAAGTTTTTCTCCCTACAAATAGAAACTGTCACTTACTAGGCTGTGATCTTTTCAGCTCATGCATCCTAAATGCATGCAGAGATATTATAAGCACTTTCTATTTAGCAATTTAATTATATCTTTGCAGTCACAGAGTGGCAATGGTTTGCAGTAATAATCAGGTGAAAGCATTCTCACATTAATATGCTGGAATCCGATGTGTTAATTTGATGCAACTTTGCGTTGACAATATGTGATTAATTTGTTCTAAGGCTAGCTATGCTCCCAGCTCTGACAGCTTAAAATGCTGGGTTTCTTTATCCATATCGCTATTTGACACGCCTTAGCCCACTGCTTTGCTAGGACCACTGTTAATTTGTAATGAACTGGCTTTTCAGGGGGCCCCTTCATTTTTAATTCTGTCAGTGTCACCTCCTTGAGGAAAATTACAAGTTTCCTTAGGTGTGATTACTGCCAAGTGCTGCTGATAAGAGGTTTGAGAAAACAGGGCTTTATAAAGTAGTCAGTATTTAATCTGCTGAAACAGATTTATGGCCTCTAGACAGATAAATATAATAGAAAGTTCTCTCATTTAAAAATCATTTTCAAGTTCTCCTTTACCTCCACCCTCAAAGTAAAAATACCTAGGCAGTCTGGTTTTACAACAGATTTGTTTAGGGGAAAAAGGGGGATTATAAATCATTCACAAATGTAACAAGTGCCAGTAATAACAGACATCCAATTAAATCGGTGTCCAATTTAAACCAGGGAAAGACACATGTAATTGCTGTAATGAGATAAAAAATAATTCAACCAAATCACCAAGGACCCAATCTTGCGATGATTTCCACTGAAATCAATGAGCATTACACATTGGAAGGTTTGTCGTACCAGGCCCTAATACTTTACTTACCGCCTCCTCCTAAGTGCGGTGCTTATTGCCA
>NC_048314.1:24617120-24670087 GCF_013100865.1 Trachemys scripta elegans
ATTTTGACATGGCTCAAATTTTTAGTGACCATATTTTTTGGTCTTCTCTATTTTAAATTAGTAATAATCCTTAACATCTATTTTTTTCCAATGCACACAAATACATACTGATACTTCAGTTCCCGTTCAGAAGCACAATGAAGTAGGCTGCATTAAATCCTCTCTCCCTTCCACTCACCAGAAACAAACAAGAGGTGAAAGGTTCAAGTCAAAGTTTTATCCTCTATAGATATGGTTGTTACCCTTAAAAAGTCATTGTCATCCCAGTAAGGTGTAATACTGTTCTGAGATATTTTAACCATAGGAAAGTCTATAGAAATATGCAAATACTAGAGAGAGATAAATGTTGACATAAGCATATGTCCTTTACTTCCTAATATAATAATATTCATGTAGTATTTAACACACTGAATAGTATCTTCAGCAAAAAATAGTTTATTCTTTCTACATAATCTTATATCACATTTCCAAAGGGAAAAAAACAGAAAACCCCAGAATTGCAAGATAGGATTTAAATTCTTATTCTTGCACTGTGTAAAGGTCCTTCCCATTAAAGAAGGTAGTGAAATTTTATCCACAGCTATTGCTATTCATAAATCTTATATCTATTTTAATTCAATCTGGTTCTAGCCTCTGAGACGCTGCACCACAATTTGATTACTACAACCATACTTTTTAACTGCTGTCAGAAGAGACAGCGCCTTATATAAACATCTGCCAGAACACATGCCTGCTTTCTATCGCACCAGCTTTAAATCATACTATGGTGATGAATCTTTATCTGACACTAATACTTTTTAACTTCATAAGGACAATTAAAATGAATTGTAGCTAAATGCACACATAACAAATCAATATAATCCTTTGTTGCATACTAGCATATTTTGCACATCTTCAAACTTACTTTCAAGCATCATCTTATTTAGAAATTTTAAGTTTAACATAAAGCGTATTGGTATTAATAAAATGCTGTTTACATGATACTGCCAGGTATCAGCAGATTTAATATAATAGTGGAGTGAAAGTACTTTGGATCAAGAGGAATGAAGGGTCTATTTGAAGTGACTTCAAGGGCTGCAACTGGTTTTGCACAGAACCAGATCAGGGATTTCAAGGAAGGCATGTAATACAAGAATGCAGTCAAGTAAGGACATAATCATCCAACAATAGCTAAGGATACAAAAGTGAGGCTGGGGGAAGTGGGTCAAGGGGCCCCCAGGTTGGAAGTTAAGCAAACCAGATCCCCATTCACTTCACTCACATAAAGGAAGAATAGTTGGCTTTTAAGGAAGTGACGTTCTCGGAGCTGGGAGATAAAATTCATGACCCCAAACAGAAACTAGCGTGCAGGACTGCAGCACAACTCTCACGCTCACTCCTGCAGCCTATTGTCTGGAACACAAAGGCTGCCGATGCTACTCTGTGCCACTTGAGCCACTGAATCCACAGGGACATTGATCCCATAACATGGGATGCCGCTTCGTACCTAACCTGTCCTACGAGTGCACAAGGGAGTTGGCGGCTCCCCGAGTGACTATTTCATTGCAAAATTTACAATAGCTCTACACCTGGATGCATTGCGTCCTATGCATTAGGTTGCTCACTGCATATAGCCAGCAGGTGTTACATTTCCAGCACTCCTTTATCTTCTTTCAAATGGCTCCGCTGCACTAAGTAACAAAACAAGTTCTGAACTATTTTAATTAAGTATCAGCTGAGCTTAATATATTTTAATCAATATCTAGAACACACTAATGCTTGTTTCCAACTTTCAGTACACTGTTTAATTGATCCCTCTCCATAACAAACTTTACTGTATCGACGGGGTTAGGGAAATATTTAGGCACACTGATGGGCATCAGAATCAATTTCAGCTTTGACATAATGAAGAAGAAATCAGGCATCTCTTAATATAAGATTGTTCCAATAAAACCCAACAGCATGACTCACGTTAATTAATCACATTTCTAATACGAGAAAATGTATTTGAGAAAGTGATAACTTAAAAATTAATTGTTCAGTTTAAGAAACTGTATATTATGGTATGTGCACACACACACACATTAGGGGAATGTGTAACACTGCATGCAAGACTGTTTCTCAGTTTTTGAAGAATTGTTTCATTAGCTATACATTCCATGGGTGCTGAAAACTTCTTGATATACAGATTGTCTAGTACAACAGGGTCCTGACTGCAGGTAACCCTCATTGTGAAGTTCTCACAGAATTCTAGAGTAATGATCATGCATCTCTAGGATGGATTCAGAACTAAAAGGCAGCTTTTGAGCTGGTTTGAGCAAGAGATGGCAACAAACACGGAAATTCAAAGAAACCTCTTTCACACACCTGCTCTTCTGCAGCCAGCTGGCTCAGTATGGCTATTGTCTTGTCCTATCTTCTATGGGCTCCGTGCCCCCTCACCTTTTAAGAGAATGCTTTAATTGAGTTTAATGGAGTTTGGAGGCTCCATACAGTTTGCTTTGTCTTGATAGAGGCCTTCAGATAACCTGCACTTTGATTTTTAAAATGAGTCAGAAAAAGGATTAACAACATCAAGCATTTATAAGTGCTTTATCTCCAAAGTGCCTTACAAACATTACCTAATTAACCCTCAGCACCCCTGTGAGGGAGGTAAGAGGGCTTTAAATTAGCTGCCTAATGGCAGGAATTGCACAGCTTTCAAAGTGCTCTTACACTAAATCCTCCCCAAATAGGAAAACAATGCTCATGAATAGATGACTTCTTACGGCAGACTATATTTCTGTTCCTAGCAAGTGAATCCAAGAGTCCAGGGCAGGGGTAGGCAACCTATGGCACGCGTGCCGAAGACGGCACGCGAGCTGATTTTCAGTGGCACTCATACTGCCCGGGTCCTGGGCACCGGTCCGGGGGGCTCTGCATTTTAATTTAATTTTAAATGAAGCTTCTTAAACATTTTAAAAACCTTATTTCTTTATATACAACAATAGTTTAGTTATATATTATAGACTTATAGAAAGAGACCTTCTAAAAACATTAAAATGTATTACTGGCATGCAAAACTTTAAATTAGAGTGAATAAATGAAGACTCGGCACACCACTTCTGAAAGGTTGCCTACCCCTGGTCTAGGGGAAGAAGAGCCTGCCTGTCCTGCCAGAGTTAATGCAAAGCAACTCTAGTGGTTCTGTTCTAAACTGGGAGAGTTTGTTAGAGCCCCAAGTACACAAATCATATGGAAAGGGGGAATCTCAGAAAATCCAAGAGAAAAAAAGCAACAGAATATTGGAAACAAATTGCCAAAGTTTAGAAAATATACTACACATACATATGCAGTGCATACACATTTGTACAATAGACACATATATTATTATATATGCACACAACTGTTACCTATTAATTAAATTCAGCAATATGTATTCCAGTCATTACTAAGGATTAATGAATTTATACTGTACAATGAGGTAGGATGTCACCAACAGGTTTGAAGCCAAGCACACTGTTATTAACGACGTATTAGAACCGAAGTGATCATAGCAAGAAGAATCAGATGAAGCAGCGTCTTATTTGTACAATTCTGCACCGGAACGTGACCATACCTAGATGTGCTACACCACTTGCCTTCAGCATGTGAATTACTAGAGGAGAGAAAAAGAAGGTGGAAGGGCAAACAGCAACCTGATGGGAAAGTATTTACATACAGAATAGTGGGGCAGCTTTGTAATAGGAAAACTTATGAAAACGTGGGAAATACAAGAGAGGCAAAAGCAGTTTCCAGCTGCAGAAGAGCAAAAAACGTATTGGCAGTTCTAAATGGTCTTGTGAAAGGCTTGAGGGAGATATTATTGTAGAAAATTCTGCAGTGAGCATCTTCTGAAGCTGAAGAATCTGGCCTGTTCAGAGAGCACCATACCACAAAATAGGAGATTCGGAATAGTTTTTGTATATATAATTAACAAAATACACTTCTACCCCAATATAACGCAACCCAATATAACACGAATTCGGATATAACAAGGTAAAGCAGTGCTCTAGGAGGGGGGTCTGCGCACTCTGGCAGATCAAAGCAAGTTCGATATAACGCGGTTTCACTTATAACGCGGTAAGATTTTTTGGCTCCCGAGGACAGCGTTATATCAGGGTAGAGGTGTATCTTTCTACTAGCCACTATGCCAGATCTCATATTATAACATATACCTGGTATAGACAAAATGCAAACATATTCTAAAATCAACTTAATTGAACACTGTAGATATGAAAGGCAATATTGATTAAAACGATAACATAATAAAAACCCTATATATTTAGGATTTGTTCGCTTTTACTGTTCTATGATAATGGTAGCTAAACAACTGAAGTTGTAGAATAAGTAAATGGTGAAATACAAACTATGCAAGCTACACCTGCTAAATCAAAGCAAAATATTCAGAATACAGGTGTGAAACATTTTACTTAGCCTATGGGCACTGAGTTTTTAAACCCGGATTCATAATTTAGATATTTTCAGTATTAATAGCTGTACTGCCTCTTTTAAAAGTTCTTTATCTACTTTCTTTGAGTAAAGCTATTTAATATTGGTGATTGTGGAAAACATTTGTTCATAATTATCCAGACATACACTGGAACAAGACTGAAACAGCAGCAGCATGCAAAAATGTATTTAAGGACTATCATCCCAAAATGCTGCTAAAAGCTATTAACCAGTACGTGTTAATTGCCACAGCATTCATATTAATTTTCACTTCAGGCCCGACATTGTGGAATATTTCCCTTGATACATTTTAAACAAAGTTTAATTTAAGGAACTGCTTCTATCAACACTTATGAAAATTAACAGCCAAGCAATTAGCACTCATGAATTATCCCTTCCCCCCTGCTTTCTACTGCTTCTTTGTAAAAACAGTTACTAAAGGAGGAGTTGTTGGGTTTTTAATAAGTTACCACAATCACATTCACAAAGAACCTTGCTGTATTACAAAAAGGCCCCAATCCTCAAGATATGTTTTTCAGCACCTGTCCAGACAGGACAGACTCTCTGCTTTTATTTTATTTGCAGTGTGTGCAGCCATATTGGTCCCAGGATATTAGAGAGACCCGGTGGGTGAGGTAATATCTTTTATTGGACCAGATTCTGTTGGTGGAAGGGACAACTTTCGAGCTACACAGAAATCTTCTTCAGGTCACTTCCCTTCCACCAACAGGCACATAAGAGATCAGTGAAGCTAAAATATTTCCTTCATTCTGATTTCTATCTTGTGATTAATGTCAGAGAAGCTAAAGTGCAATTGGAGGACTGCAGTATTTTCTCTGGGCACAGAAAAGGCATTTAAGCCCTGTGTTTCTAGATTATTCTAGAGGTAAGCAGACTTTTAGCTAGATCATTAGATTCCCACTTCCCCATTGACTATTTTAAACATATTGAACATCTGTTCCTGCTTTGATTTTTCCATAGCACTTTTGTGTTTGATGACATTATTTTGAGGACAAAGGGCCTGATTTTTGCACCACTTAGGCAACAGGCATCTCATAGAAATAAATTTGACAGAAGTGCGTCTTGTCAACATTTCACTAGCTACCAACTTTTCAAGAAGGTTAGCAATGATTTAGGAGAGAAGTTGAATGTGGACTTACTTTAGGGATAATACCCAGGAGTGCCAGGGAGAGACCTCTGCAGTGGTCATACATTCTACTTACAAGTCTATCACAAAGCTCATCATTTTATTTATAGTCAGAGACCTTGCTATCCTTGTCACTTGAAAGCACCTTGTTAACATTCTTCCTTTTAGTGTAGATAGCCACCCAACTAAACAGCTCTGAAACTAATACTGTACTAGGTAAGTACCTTTGGTGGTTAAGTCTCTGGGCAATCATTCATTCCCACAAGCTATGGTTTGAAAATAAATATTCCCTGTGTCTATACAGCTTTTTATCAGAATATCTTAAGTACTTTATAAATATTAATAAAGATAGGCAAGCAGTATAGCTCCATTTTATAGATGAAGAAACTGAGGCACAGGGGGATTAAATCCCCAATCCTGCAATGGGAGTTTACCCATGTGGAGCACATTTCAGGATTGCAGTCTAAATCATGTATCCAAGAGCATGCAAAACCTGTGGCAGGAACTGGGAACAGATCTTAATTTCCTAACTCCCAGTCCCATGCCTTAACCACAAGGCCACCAATCCTCCCTTATGCTGCTGTCTATGCCATGGGTTGGAAAACTATTTTAAAGTAAGCCTTGTTTTCTCCCTGTTAACATCCAGAAAGTGAAAGGATCAACAAACCACAAAAAACGATCTTTAAAAAACCTGATGGCAGAGAATAAATCTAACACTTCTTGAGTGTGTCATCTGTCATTAGAGTGCGTAAATTAATTATTAGGCTTGCAGTAAAATCAATTTGGCTGCCAATTTCTGGTACCTTAATATAATTTCCTATATACAAATTACAACTGGATAGAGTACAAGGGGTCAAAGGTCTCTAGCGTCACCAGATTTGCATCAGCCCAGTTTACCATTACATATTAAACAAAGACAGTGTATGTGAATGACTGACACACAGCTGCAGCTATCTGCTGGCTGTTGGGGCTACAAGTTTGTCAAGAGAAATGGATTTTAAGAGAAAACTGAAAGGTTTAGACAATGTCTGCTACCCCATTTGGCTGGGTAAAGTAAACATATAGTTTGCCCTGCCTTTTATTTATTTATTGTAAAAAGGGAGTACTGTATTTTAGTGTATGTGAAACTACCAGTTATTCAATTTGGCTGTGTGACAAGGGTTCCCAGAACTCTTGTGTGAGCTGATCATAATGCTTCCATTGTGGGTGTATTTTAGAAGCTGTATTTTCTAATTTATTTTTGATAATTCAATAGACGGATCAAAACAACAGGAAGACATTAGAGTGCTTTAAAATGTTATTATTTCATAAACATACAGAAGTGATTATGAAACAGACACTAAGTCTGACAGAACACACCTGGAAAAATTGAGAGATTTAACAGAGTGGCATGTTTAATATTATAGAATTTAATGCTTTCCTATTTTTAACTGATTTTCTTAAAATAATACATTCATTAAACAAAAACCTCACTAAAGAAGATTTTATTTCATTTAAATTTATTTATGAAGGCATATTCATGATTAGAATTAAAATATTCAGAGTTAACATGAGTTCTCACACACACACACACACACACACACACACACACACTCTCTCACATCTTGGATAGAGTGGCTGATTTGCTTTTCTTTTTGTTTGCCAGTGATCCACAAAAAGTATTTTATTCAAACAGAAAATCTACATTACAATAATTTTTAAAATTTTTAAATCAAAGCCTTAGTAATAATCTTAAAGAGGATTTTAGAGACGCTCGTGTCTCTTGAGTAAATACATAATTAAGTAGGGTTTTTTAAAACATGTTTAATTAGGCCCCAAGTCCCTCCTTATCCACCCTTCTCTCCCCAATTATGTATCATTTTCCCAAGAGACATGAGTAGCTCAGTTAATTATGTAAATAAGATGTGCACTATTCCCAGGAAAAGAGTAATAAATATTTGTGAAAAAGATACTGCTCATCTCTTATCAGTTAAAAAAATATTTCAATACCAAAGAGTATTGGTCCTACCTACAAAATTTCATTAAAAATACTCATATTTGCCATAGAATAATAAAAAAGCTACATGTTTATAATTTCAAATTACTATTTAAAAAGTACAGCAAAACTGAAGAAAAGCTAACTAGGTAAAGTAATTCACTACTGAACTATAATAGCTGTACTACGGCTCAACTGGGATGTAGGGTTGTTGTTATTGTGTTTTTTAAAATAGGTAATACATACGAAGCCTGGAAGAAAGGGTTTTATAATCAAAATGCTGACACAAACTTACACACTGTGGTACAAACAAACAATGCTGCTATAACTAATATAATCCAATTATGCATTCACAAAATGCTAATTTGATTATTTTGCAGTGTTATTTGAATAGGCATTTTAATTTCTAGGATAAAAAAAGGCTTGACTGAAATATAATTCTCTATTAATCACCAAGGTGTCAGTGCATATCATATTGATACATTTCAAAATGATTATAAAAATGACTAATATGTACAGTACAATTTCCTTCAAATGTTACTGATTTTCATTACACATCTGCCAAATGTATCAATGTTAAATAGATGAAAATAAGATTTTAATTCTAGTCAGCTGTAATACATACTAAATCAGAAAAAAAAGTAGTGGGGGTTAGGAAGTTGAGGAGGAGTAATTTTTCCATTCCCCAACTTCCCAAGCCCCCCAGCCCCCCATATTTAGCTCAAGTTTTGCTCAAGCTTTTACAGGTTACAAAATTTCAACCTTTGTGAATGAGGATAATTTCCTCTAGGCCAGATTTGGTTTTTTTTAAATCTCCTCTGTACACAATAGCTATAGGAAGTATATCCTAAAAAGTTCATAACTCTTTGGCAAATCAGAATCCAGTGACTCAGGAACACCAAAATATGAACTGCAGAAAAAGAAGGCCATCCTGCTACTGTTGGCAGCAAGGCACCAAGTAATTATGCCAGAAATAATTCTCTCAAACGCAGAGTTTGCACTAATTAATGCAATACTAATAAATGCAACATAACATATAAACAGGCAGTTTATGCTCTACAGATACTATGGTCTAAGAGCTACAACTCCACTAAGAATTTTATAATACTACCTCTCTACATATGTCTAATCAAATTACATGTCTGATTTTCTATGTTAAAAACACCTGACAGAAAGCGAAGATTTCCCACCAAAACAGCAGTGAAGCTCATACTTGATACTCCCACTGAAGTCCCCACAAACTAATCCAGCAGAAAATAGAGCTACACTGCCACCTGTAATTTTTTCAGCACACTATGACACCGCCCTATGATCCTAATGTTTATATTTTTTCAGCTTTCCAGGGTTTATAATAGACATGAAGTGATAAAAGCTGAGTGTAGCCTTGCACACAGAAGAGGCAATTCTTGATTTAGTTCTAGGTAACACATGGTAGTTCACAACGTAATTGTATTTGAATAACTAAGCTGACCTTCCAGGCATGCTGCAAAGCCTGACTATTTGAGCTGGCACTGTGGCGGGAGTAAGGTGGTTGGGGGGAAGATTTCTGTCTTGTGGGGAATGGGATTTTTAAGATACATTGGTTTGCTGACTGTTGATTAGGTGAGGGTTACTGTGTAAAAGAAGTGCTGTTGTGTTGGGTGATTTATATTTTGCATTCCTTATGGTACTGTTTTTAAATGTACGTCAAATGGCACCGAGAGTCTTGGATGGATGCCCTTTGAGGGTGAAGAAGTGGGCTGTAGTCCACGAAAGCTTATGCTCTAATGAATTTGTTAGTCTCTAAGGTGCCACAAGTACTCCTCCTGTTCTTTTTGAGGGTGAAGTACTTTCAGTCAAAATCTAAATAAATATTTATATTGGGGTCACTAATCCTTAAGGTTGTCATTCTTGGGGAAAGAATCAGAAAAGACTAGCATTGTGACACAACTTCAATAGGGGTTTGGGATGTGTGGATGTGCAGATACTCTGACAAGCAAAGCAACTAGTCAAAGACTCTAGACTGGATTAGATGGACCTCTGGGATGATCCATTATGGCATCGCCTATGTTTCTGTCTGGCAAATGGTCTGTACATTACCAATGAATCAATGAACATTTCTGAAGGTACTACAGGGATAGAAATTGCTGCTCCACAACATTGGAAAGATAGATGTCCTTGCCTGATGAATAAAGTGTTGTACGAGCTCCAGGGGATTGAAAGATATAAACCTTAAAATTGCATAATATTGATCAATTTACTTTCCACTCACACCCAAATGCAGTTCCAACCAGGCTTCAACAGCAGCTCTCTCAGAAATGGCTACAGCTAGACCCAATGCTCTTCAGCCCCTCTGACTACTTGGGATTAGAGGCAACAGACACAACGTACAGATCCTGCCAAAGCTGAAGTTGATGGTTCTGGAAGATTTTTCAATCTCTGTCAGCCATTTGGGCCCTATTCTAAACTCAGATCCCACTGACTAAACTAAAGTCAGAGAAGTACCACGAGAACATCTGTTCCAGTGAGATTTCTACCAGCACTCTCCCTTCAACCCCAGGTCCTCCTGCCCTATTTGCCACTGCAGACTCTGGGAAGTGGGAACCTTCCAGGGGGGAAAGAAAGTATTGTCAACAGATGCTGATGCTACCCCCATCCCAGCCAATACAGACCTTCATGAGGGTGGGAGAGAAGGGAAAGATAGCAGCACACAGACCCACTTCGAGCTGGTCTGCCAGCTGCCAGAGACCCTTGTGCAGCTGGCAGCAGGAAGAGAAGGGCACTAGCCTGGGACTTGGGGAGACCAGGGTGCTATTTTCTGTTCCGCCACAGGACTTCGGTGGGACTTTCAGCAAGTCACTTTGTCTTTGTGCCTCAGTTTCCTCTCGCTAAATTGGGGGTGATAGCACTTACTACTTCACAGGGGTGCTGTGAGGATAAACACACCAAAAATTGTGAGCTGCTCAGATACTATGAGGGTAGGGCTAGATTTACTAGAGAGAAACTCTGTGCAATGCAACAGACTATTGATATCCATGGACACACCAATAGTCGAGTAGGGATAAGATGCCTAAGACTCAGTTGTACTAAACATTTTACTTAAAGCACCACATGCTGAAGGACGGACACAAGTCCATGATATAACCTTCCAGTACTAGGGCAGAGCATACATACCATTTATTATATATTTTCATTTGGCTCCTATTGCTATTGCCTCTGGGAACCATTACAATTAAAGAGAAAGACAAAGAGAAACAAGTTTTAGAATAGCCAGTTTAAAATAATGAACTGTAGGGCAATTGTGATGTTTAATTAAAGCCCAAACAAATATCTACACATTGCATTGTCATCAGAGCAGACAGAGCAACCTAACTTTCGATCAGAAGCCAGCTCTAAGTAAGAGGAAAATGTTTGGGTCACTTACCTTGCCATCAAATTTTGAGTACTCATTGAAAGGGTTGTTCAACTGCAGTGGGCACTGTTCAAGTCGCACAGACAGTAACGACTGCTTCCCAGAATGTGGAGACTTTACTCTGAAATTCTTTTTTTCGAACAGCGAGCTTAGCTCCTCTGCTGCGATTCAAAAAAAAAAGCATTTGCATTACCACATGCAAAAAGGATACTGTTTACCTTGGAGAAGAAATGAATCAGAGGGGAGACCATAAAAATTATATAAAACAATGAACAGTCTAAAGAAGATAGACTGGGAGTTTCTATTCACCTTGTCTCATAACAAAAGAACAAGGGGACACAATGAAACTGAAAAGTGCCAAATTCAAAGCTGAAAGCTTCTGTGTACAATTAACCGGTAGATGTCATTGCTACAAGAGCTTATTGGGATTAAAAAGGGATTAGACATTTCTTTTTCTCCTCCCATCCCT
This sequence comes from Trachemys scripta elegans, assembly GCF_013100865.1. Lineage (NCBI taxonomy): Eukaryota > Metazoa > Chordata > Testudines > Emydidae > Trachemys > Trachemys scripta. The sequence goes on from NC_048314.1 coordinate 24,628,552, forward strand.
CATCCATCTTTTCTATATAGACTGTAAACTCTATGCAACAGGAACCAACTCTCACTATAGGTTTGTACTGTGCCTAGCGCAATGGAGTGCTGATCTTGATTAGGATCTTTAAGCACTACTGTAATATAATTAAGAATAATATGGATATCAAGAATACCCAGAGTTATAATCATCACTACCATGACAAATCCCAAAAGGATGTGTCCTCCTTGCAGATTGAGCACCACTCGAATCTCTCTCTGGCCAGGTGCTTAAGGTCACAGACATGTAGCGGCATTCTTAGATCCACACGCTTCAGAATTCGTTGGTCTTCTATTCTAATAATACATTCATACCAGTGCTTATGGAGGGTAGTTGCTGGCTTTAGCTTCAGAGATCCTCATTTCAGATCAGGGCTTTGGAGTGGAGCCCGGAACAGCTCTGGAGCAGTGGAGCTGCAGGTTTTTGCCTGGAGCTGGAGCAGAGCCGGAGCACAGCTCCAAAGCCCTGTTTCAGATCTTGTCCTGCTTTTGATACGGAGCAGCTGACCAAGATGATGAGAATCAAAAATGTCGATCCAATATACTTCAGTCTTCCACAGCACCTATGTTTCACTTCCATACAATGAAGCTGATATAACTGAAGTTCTACAGATTTGCAGCTTTATAGCAAGCTTAATGTCAAGACGTTTCTGTGATGTTGCACTCCATATGTTTTATGAAAATATGCTTATGAATGTGAATATAATGTAACTGGAATATGGTTTTTGCAAAAGGTCTCTTGTAAGGTATCATAACAAAGGTTATAACCTCCTGAATATATTCCTCCTATTTGTATGTATGTATCATTCTTGTATCTGAAGCTAGAAATATGAAGAATAATTCTGAGGTCCTATTGTGTGGGCCATTAATGGTGGCTTAGAATCTTGATGGCTCCCATTGACTAGGGCAATTGGTTGTGAATGGGTTTGTTTACCTTCCTGTGTATCTGTGGGCCAGCTCGTGGGCAATGAAGAATGAGGTCTCACAGGGACATATTACCATGTCACCTGATGCTGAAATCCATCTTAAATCTGGTACTTTTCCATTTAGAAGGAGGGGTGGGGACTCAGACAAAAGATTCACGCCTTGTGCCAAAGCTATAAGAGGGGGTAGAACAGGACAAAGGGGGCCAGCCATGAGAAAGCCCCTGCTTAACACCTAAGATGGCTGCTGGAACTAACAAGGACTGTACCAGAGGAAAGGATTGGGCCCAGACTAGGAAGGAGTCTAGTCTGTGAAAGAAGTTTATTGGACCACCTCTGGGGGTGAGATACTATCTGTAATCAGTTTCTTAATGTATTAGGCTTAGACTTGTGTGTTTTTGCTTTATTTTGCTTGATGTCTTACTTTGTTTTGTCTGTTATTACTTGAAACCACTTAAATACTACTTTTATACTTAATAAAATCACTTTTGTTTATTAATGAACCCAGAGTAAGTGATTAATATCTGGGGGAGCAAACTGCTGTGCATATCTATCAGTGTTATAGAGGGTGGACAATTTAGGAGTTTACACTGTATAAGCTTTATACAGAGTAAAATGGATTTATTTGGGGGTTGGATCCCATTGGGAGCTGGTGTCTGGGTGCTGGAGTCAGGTAACCTGCGGAGCTGTTTTCACTTAAAGTCTGCAGCTTTGGGGATGTGGCCCGGACCCTGGGTCTGTGCTGCAGCAGACTAGCGTGTCTGGCTCAACAAGGCAGGGTTCTGGAAGTCCCAAAATGGCAGGGAAAACGGGCTCAAAGGTAATCTTGGCACATCAAGTGACAGTGCCAAGGGCGTCTCTGTAACCAAACCTGTCACATTTTAACAGAGGCCGCTGAAGGGCCTGAAGCATGGCAATATATACAAGTGTGTCCACATCTTTTGAGCATCCTCTAGCACTGTCTAGGATGCTGCCCAAATATTTGAAAGTTGCCCCCTTTGTAGTCTAGATAGGTGAATATCGAGCTGGCTGTAATCTGGAGCTGGAGGCTGCTTGATGGTAATGGCTAGAGACTTAGCTTTATTCAGAGTTATAATAGTAAATATTAAAAAATAAACAAGAGTTTTGGAAGAGATATTAATTTTTTGCTTCTGGGTTTAATACCACATCTAACTATTAGGGGTTAAAAGGAAACACTCTTGGGGCAAGTTATCCCATCAAGGTTAACTACAGGGTTCCTTGCACCTCCTCTGAAGCATCTAGGACTGGCACTATTGGTGACAAGATACTAGACTAATCCAGTGTGGCAATTCCTACGTCCATGTACTTCCCCTTTTCAAGTAAGCTGCCTTGCGTGGATCTCATCTGGAAAAATAAGGCCTGATAATACCATGCTTGAGCAACAAGCATCCTGGGTCACAAGGAAGTACAGTATTGTGATAATAAGGGCAATAATGAAGTTAATGTGCAAGTTAGTGGGGCATAAGAAGCCTGTTATAATGCTGTTTGGTATAATAGCAGGATTGTCAGCAAGAGTTTAAACCCAAATTTATGGAAATTGATTTTCTTTTAATAAAGGGAGGGTCCTAATGTTAAAAGGACTCTACAGAATCAGGATGGATGAATGTAGCTCAGAGCCTGTAGCGTTTAGCCTACTAGAATCAATGGGTCTCATTCTCTAGTACAAGTGACTGAAACTGGACAAGTTTGCTCCACATCTGCTCTTGGAGCAAACCACCCCAAACTCAATCAATCACTATCTGAGAATCAGCATCAATCCACCTAAACTGTCTACACTCTGTTCTTTATTCATACATTTGGATAGTCCCAAAGATTTACATGCTGCCAATACAGAGAACAAAGAGTTACTGAAGTCAATGCTTCAGGGAGGCAGTTCATTTTTTGAATTGTGAAGTTAAAACCTGTCGAACTGTAACTAGTCACAAACTCAGTTTTATTTTTATCCATCAGATTACCTGAAAGTTCAAACAGTTGACAATGGTGGTATAGACTAAAAGATACCCAATAGGTTAGAACAAGATATAAATTAATCCAGAAGAGCATGATTAAATCTTGTCTTTAATTATGGGAACTTAAACTCCATAACGTATTCTGTTTGTACAACAGGCTTGTTTTAGTTTTTAAAAATTCTTATTTGCCATTATGTTAGAGTAGTGCTGTGAGCTGTAATTTCTTGTGCCTTTGGAAAACACTTTGTCTCCTGGAGTTCTGTCTAATGATTTCATTGGTTCAACTGAGAAAGCAGGTGTTTTACTTGCTTGTGTGTTTCTTAGGCCTTGGCTACACGGGCGGTGTACAGCGCTGCAACTTGCTGCGCTCAGGGGCTCTCTCAGTTGAACCAATGGGCTATAACAATGTTATGAAAGCGAAGGTTAAGAAAAGAGTGTCTGTACATCTGGGTAGAGTGCTTAGATTATCCACAAATACAAAGTTTTTAAAGTCGTAAGATACATATAGTGCATAATCAGCAATAACCCAAATTTAGGTGAATACATTTAAGAATACGGTTTAGATACAGGGGAGTCGCATCTTATGCGGGGGTTAGGGTCTAAAGTCTACGCGATTTTCACCTTACGCGCTTAGTCAAACGCTCATTGAGTGGAATGGCGGGCGGAATCGCCCACACTACAGGTACAGTATTTAAATTGCTATTTTTCTCTTTTTTGTTTTGTTTTGCCGAGCACGTATAGTTAGAATTGTGTAAGTTAAATGCGTCTATGATGCGACTCCACTGCACAAAATTTTAGCCATCTGGAAACTGACGATTTTGAAGCCTACTTTCCCTTTGACACCAGATGATGAAACACAAACACAATATTTGTCTTTCTGAACTGCGCTGTGTGGTGAATATATACTTTGAGAGCTCTGTGGACATCCAAAATATGCCAGAGTTTCATTTTGGGATGCAAGGAACTGGCCAGGAGGATGGAAAGACAATTTTCTGTGCTCAACAGAGCCTGGTATGAAGACAGAGTTGATTCTGAGTACCACTTTATCTTTATGAAAGGTACAGTACTAAGGTTACTGGGAAAAAAACTCCCAATTCTCACCCTGAGGGCTGAATTGACTGCTATCAACAAGAACACTGTAATGGTTAGAAAATGAGACACCTTCAGGAGTGGTTCAAATGGAGGGTCTGTAATGGCCCTGGGAACCAGGTTAAGATCCCAAGAAAGGACTTTGTGTGCTTCAGGAGGATGTAGAAGAAATGCTGTTCTCAAAAAATGTTGGACATTTGGGTAGGAAGAAATTCACTACTTCCCTGCTTCACTAAGGATGCTAGACAAAGCAGCAACTTGACCTCTGACTGTCTGAAATGCCAGGCCCAGTCCGAGTCAATCTTGAAGAAATTCAAGAATCCATGGTACTGAGGTAGATGTAGTAGTAAGGCTTTTATCCTAGAACCAAAACGTAAACCTCAAGCAGGCCCCTAAATAGACAGACTGAGTTAGTAGATTTCTTTCTGGAAGCTAAAAGTATGGACATTTCCTCTTAGGAATAACCCAGGAGCTGGAGACGACAACCTGATGCTTTCCCAATCTTTTGGGTGTGGCTAGAATTCCTTACCATACCACTACTCCTTCCCAGGATGCATGAGAAGGGATATATAGCTATAGCATGTCTAGGGCATCTGCAGACTTCATACTCGTAGTTTACTATGCTCAGTACACTCTTGCCTGAAAGAGACTATCCTCTCTGGGAGGGTTTTTGTTTTGTTTTTTAAATACATATTTGACTATTAAGTCTCTAACTCTGGCCTCCTTCTCCTAATGAGAAAGAATTCCCTGTGTGGATGTTCAGGCCCAGAGGAATCAGCATATGTCTATGGCCTGGATTTTTCTGTGTTTATCTCTCATGCTGTGTTCTGAAAGTGAGCAGGGGAACCCAGCACTGAGGATTATCCTCCATGCTGCACACCGCAGATTTATGCCACTTGAGGGAAAGAGATTTCATTTTGTGCCTTTTAGAACGTCTTCTAAAGGAGACTGTGGAGAGAAAGGGAAACCCCTGTACTGATAAAGCCAAAGCTTGGAGATTTTTGTTTTTTTGTTTTGTTTTTTTGCTCTGCAGCAGGGAAAAATGGGACTTCCTGACTGCATCTGAAGTCTCAAAAAAACTGGAGAACTTTCTTTGGGGAGGAGCCACACCTCCCCTGCTAATAATTGATAGGTTTGGTCCACCTCCAAGGCTGCATGGAGCAGAGACCCCTCCAGCGTCTTAGATCTGTGGTCCAGGAATGAGACAACAGAACTAGCTGGAATAAAGCAAGAGCTTGGGAATCTATTGTCCATTTCAATGCACAGAAACATCAAGCAATATGGTTAGGGACAAGAAACAAGAAGAAAGGATTATATCGTCAGTGGTCAAAAGCTACAAAACACTGAGCAGAAGGAGTTGGAGGTTATGGAAGATTAAATTTTAAAACCTTCAATATAATGCTTAACAGAGTAAAAAGGCAAAAACATTTTAGGATGCATTAACAGAGGTATCAAACATATGCTGTAACTCTGTATAGGGGATTAGTGCAACCATGTTTGGAATCCTGTGAGCAGGTCTGTTCACTCTCGTATGCAAAAGATATTATAGAACTGGAGAAGGTCCTACAAAGGGCAGCCAGAAAAATACAGGGACCTAGGCACAGAGATTATGTAGAGATCACATTAAGATATATACAAATTTTGAAAGAAGCAGGCATGATAGACCATACAAGATTTTCAGTTTGTGTCAAATACAACAGAAACAAACATCAGTTTATGCTAGAAAATAAAATAATTGGCATGGAATTTTTTAAATTCCATACGTTACCATTTAAGCACCACAGTATAGCAATAAGAAATGCTAAATTATAAATTACAAAAGGAAGTAATAGGTATTTACAGGGAAAATATTAGTTATAACTACTGGCTCCAAGAAAAGATAAAAACCTCAAATGGCATTTCTGGCTTCATTTCATTCTAAAGTTTCCTGAGTTCATATGCTTAAGCAGAGCTACATTAAAAGCAAGAGCCATCTTTCAATAACATTAATGGTTTGAAGAAGTGAGGGAAGAGTGAGTTTAGAAGCCCCAAAAGCTTAAAACCCCATGAAGACAAAACTAATATTTTCATAATACTTCTCTTATGCTTTTTTCCCCCTTAAGCTTTCCTCCTTACCTAGAAAACCGACTGAGAGGACTTTTAAAATTTGTAAATATAACCTTTAAAAAAATATTTCACCCCACACACATTCATCCATAACATCCAAGGCCACTTGAAATAGGTCATGCATCCTATCACTTGTTTGAAAATAGTGGTCTTCCATTTGCAAGGTAAAAAGAACAGGAGTACTTGTGGCACCTTAGAGACTAACAAATTTATTAGAGCATAAGCTTTCGTGGGCTACAGCCCACTTCTTCGGCTGTAGCCCACGAAAGCTTATGCTCCAATAAATTTGTTAGTCTCTAAGGTGCCACAAGTACTCCTGTTCTTTTTGCGGATACAGATTAACACGGCTGCTACTCTGAAATTTGGAAGGTAGATACTCTAATCAACTTTGATCGGTTGCAAGGAGAGTGTCAAGGCTTGTCAGTTATTTGTTTTGTTATACACCACCTCCCATGCAAAAAATTGCAGAACACAATTTCACTGTCTTTGATGTTTATTCATCAAGCTAAGAGGAGCCTCAGGGTATGTCTACTCTACAAGTTCTAGAGCGGCACAGCTGTCACGCTGCAGCTATGCTGCTGTAGTGTAGACACTTGCTACATCACTGGAAGGGGATTTTACATCTCTGTAGTAAATCCACTCAAGAGGCAGTAGCTAGGTTGATGGGAGAATTCTTCTGTCGACTTAGTTGAGTTTATACCAGGGCTTAGGCTGGCTTAACTACATCTCTCATAGGTTATATTTTTCACATCACTGAGCAAATTAGATCGGTTGACCTAAATTTTGTGTGTAGACACAAGATAAACAGTGATGTTACAAACTGCCAGGATCTGCAAGCACTGTATTAACAATGTTTCTTAAAACACCCTAATTTATTTAAACTTCAATCAACTACAGTAGCTTGATTTCTTGATTTTTCTTTAATCAATGTAAATCAATAGAAGTGGGCATGTGGTGGTTGAAAACTATGGGGAAAACACAGGTCAGAATAGGAGGTGGTCAGAATCCTTCACAATATTTCCTCTGTGTTTTGGAAGTTTTTAAGTGAGGTTTATAAACTGAAAATTCTGTAAATGAATATTAAGTAAACTCAACAATTAAAAATATAAAGAAAATAGATGTTTCTTTTTACCTGAACAAGAAGCATTTCTCTCTTTCCACTGAACGTTTTTGCATTTTATTTGATTTTGTCTCTCTTTTCGTAGTCGTTCTAGTCTCTGAGCTTGAAAAGAAATATTATTACTATAAGTTTGTCAATGGAAGTTTACTATAAACAAAGACATAATTAACTACCTTTATATGAATAAAGATGTTTTATACCGCATATGTAGGAGGGAAAGTCATAAAATTTTAAAGGTGGCACCCCTGAAAAGCAAATACCAACAAAAACATGAAAGTGTTCTTGATTTATAATTGAAATTAGAGGATATAAAACATTAATAGAGATCATAAAGATAGTATTAACATGGAAGAGAATAATAAAATGTGAAAACTTCTGTGATTAATATGACATTTCATTATATAAATCATTAATAACGGTCTTAAAGGAATTTTAATGCACAAATGAACTCAAGTGAATATTACATTACAGGAATAAAATTACTGTTATGAATTACTCTACCCGTTTCAAAAATTAAAGATAAATGAACTCAGACTAGACTATTAAAGTTTTAAATATAAAATCCTTTATCTAAAAATCATGAAAATTATAAAATGTCAAAGCTATATAAATTAGCATAGCTTTTTCTTCAGTGTGCTGAAACAGTTTATAGGTAGTAAAATAAATGATTTGTATCTTCACAACATTAGTCAAATCTTAAAATGAATATAATATTTCTTTACATATTTTGATTCCATCTCCAAAATAGGGCTTGAAAATAAGGCTCAAACAGTTAAAATATCAAGCAACTCGGACTCCCAGATCTCCTCTTTCCTGAAATTCACTTATTGTTAACACCAGATTTATCTCAGGAGACAAACTGTCAACTAAATAATCTGGTAGAAGCTACCCCGAGAAACCAACCACCAGAAATAATCACTGCAGTAAACTCACCATTACCAGTAAGAAAGTAAACTAGATGGGCAAGTAGAAGTAAAAATTTTGGTCATTTGAGAAAACACAATTTGCTGGATATATTAACAATTTTGATGTATTGTGATCATTTATTAACTAAAATGGCCTCTTAAAGGAGATTTTAAAATACTAAATTACTCTGACAATTCCTGTCCACTTTCACCAATAAAAAAAAATACACTGATAAATACATTCTATCCCTTCTTTATACTTAGAGCTGCATTCAAGATGCAAATGTTGGCTCAGCAGTCAAACATTTTATCAAGTATCAGAACTCTTAGCCAAAGCATTGATTTAAAAAGTTGTTGATACTTTACTTATAATATCTAAAAAAGTAACTGACTAAAGTGTGAAAGAGTACTGGAAACATCTCTGCCTGTAACTGTAAACATGAAGCAAGATGTTCTTCCATTGTGAGAGTTTAGTTTTAAAAACTGAAGCCATTTTCTTCTAATTTATTATTCTACCTATAGTTCTAAATCAATTTTTTATTTGGGCCACATTAAGCATCACTCTCTCAAAACCTGCTCTCCTCCAAAGAGAAATATAAAATCTCTCTGGTAAATATAGCTATATTTGGAATAGCTTTTTCAGTTTTTTAAATTATCTTCTGGTTTCCCTAAAACCAATGGGAAAGGGAAGAAATGGGGAAACCAGGAAACGTAGCATTTCTTTTAATATTGCTGTAATTAATAACAGGTCAATTTCTTACATAAGGGAAGCTACTCGTCCAAGTGCCTGGGGCCCTTCTAAGGGCAAATGCATCACTTTAAGCCTGACATGCCCCTCTGTGGGGAGAGGGCAGGGTGGCTATGTATTAAAGAGGGTTTTGCGCCATCCTCTTAAGACCTGCAGTGTGCCCATGAACTGCAGTGTATGAATTCCATCTTCCCGAATGGAATCTTCCATCTTTGTGGGATTCCTCTCACAAAGCCTTAGGCCTTGTCTACACTACGAGAGTAGTTCGAATTTACTTGCATCGAATTTTTGGAATCGATATTGCAAAGTCGAACGTCTGTGTCCACACTAAGGACAGTAATTCGACTTTGTGAGTCCACACTAACGGTGAAAGCGTCGACATTCGAAGCAGTGCACTGTGGTCAGCTATCCCACAGTTCCCGCAGTCCCCTCTGCCCATTGGAATTCTGGGTGTAGCCGGCAATGCCTTCTGGGTAACAAAATGTGTCGAGGGTGCTTTTGGGTAACTGTCGTCATCCGTCCATCACTCCCGCCCTCCCTCCCTGAAAGCGCCGGCGGGAAATCAGTTCGCGCACTTTTCCAGTCATTGACAGCGCGGATGCCACAGCACTGCGAGCATGGAGCACGCTGCGACCATCGCTGCAGTTGTGGCCGCTCTCAACGCCTCGCAGCTTATCATACACCTTTCCCTGAGGCAGATGCAGAAAAGTCAGGCGAGGAGGCTACGGCACCGCGGTGATGTCCTGAAGTCTGAGAGTAGCACAGACCTCTCAGAAAGCAGGGGACCCAGCGCCGAGGACATCACGATGGCAATGGGTCATGTTGATGCCGTGGAACGGCGATTCTGGGCACGGGAAACAAGCACTGAGTGGTGGGACCGCATAGTGCTGCAGGTCTGGGATGAATCCCAGTGGCTGCGAAACTTTCGCATGCGGAAGGGAACTTTCCTGGAACTTTGTGAGTTGCTGTCCCCTGCCCTGAAGCGCAATGACACCCGGTTGCGAGCTGCACTGAGTGTACAGAAGCGAGTGGCCATAGCCCTCTGGAAGCTTGCAACGCCAGACAGCTACCGGTCAGTCGCGAACCAGTTCGGGGTGGGCAAATCTACCGTGGGGGTTGTTGTGATGCAAGTAGCCAAGGCAATCGTTGATGTACTGCTGCCAAAGGTAGTGACCCTGGGAAACGTGGAGGCGATCATAGATGGCTTCGCAGCGATGGGATTCCCAAACTGCGGTGGGGCCATAGATGGAACTCACATCCCTATTCTGGCACCGGACCACCAAGCCACCCAGTACATTAACCGAAAGGGCTATTTTTCCATGGTGCTGCAAGCACTGGTGGACCACAGGGGACGTTTTACCAACATCTACGTGGGATGGCCGGGCAAGGTTCATGACGCTCGTGTTTTCAGGAACTCTGGTCTGTTTAGACGGCTGCAACAAGGTATTTACTTCCCGGACCACAAAATAACTGTTGGGGATGTGGAGATGCCTATAGTCATCCTCGGGGACCCAGCCTACCCGCTAATGCCCTGGCTCATGAAGCCCTATACTGGCGCCCTGGACACTGAAAAAGAACTCTTCAACTACCGGCTGAGCAAGTGCAGAATGGTGGTGGAGTGTGCTTTTGGCCGTCTCAAGGGGAGATGGAGAAGCTTGATGACTCGCTGTGATCTCAGCGAAACCAATATCCCCATTGTTATAGCAGCTTGCTGTGTGCTCCACAATCTCTGTGAGAGCAAGGGGGAGACCTTTATGGCGGGGTGGGAGGTTGATGAAAATAGCCTGGCTGCTGATTACGCTCAGCCAGACAGCCGGGCGATTAGAAGAGACCTGCGGGAAGCGCTGTGCATCCGGGAGGCTTTGAAAGCAAAGTTCCTGAGTGAGCAGGGTAACCTGTGACTTTTAAGTTTGTGTACAGAGAAGCTGAACCTGCCCCCGTTTCTTTACCCAGTTAATGTTGACTATCCTACCCAGTTACATACCCCCTTCACCCCCTTCCAACACACGTTTCGAAATAAAAATAGTTCTACTTTGTTAATGCACACCGTTTTTTTTAATACTGTTTTCGCGGGAATTTTTTAAAACTGGGACGCAGACTGTGGTGCGGAGCGGGTGTAGTGTAGTGACGCGAATGAAGCTTCTAAACTCAAGGATTGACGGGCTCCGCTGCGGTGGGATGGTTGTTTCAACGGAGCCTGTCACCCCTCCTGATCGGGACTGTGTGTATGGGGGGGCTATGTGACTTTGTGGCAGGGGGAGGACGATTACAGATCCCCTGCTGCATGGCTCTGTGATCCTGCATAAGGACTGCCGCTTAAGATCTGTAACTGCCCTCCCCCGCCACAAAGTCACAGAGCAACCCACCCCCCACCACATAACATGAAAACAACCTCCCAGACTAACCAGGGTAACTAGTCACTGCATCACTGCACTGTGTATGTGCCCTGCTGCTGTGCCTGCCCCCGCCTATGTACCCTGCCAAAGGTGACTGTCCTGTCCAATTACCAACCCCCTTTCCCCTCCTCCTCCAAAAGAACATGATTGAAACAGTAGTTAACATGAACGTATTTTTTATTATCAACTACACATGGAACTGGGAGGTGAAACTTGGACGGGGGCTTGTGTCAGGCGGGAAGGAAAGAACTTTTCAAGTTTTGGGGAATGAGAGCCTTCTGCTACTAGAGCTCTCTGCAGGGGTGGAGTGAGAGTTAGCAGGGACTCTGCCGCCTCTCCTTCTTTGCACTTTGGGTGAGGTGGGTATGGGACTTGGTGGCGGGGGAGGGCGGTTAGAGATGGACTGCAGCGGGGCTCTGTCCTCCTGCCTCCGTTCCTGCAGAACATCCACAAGGCGCCGGAGCGTGTCTGTTTGCTCCCTCAGTAGTCCAAGCAGCGTTTGAGTCGCCTGCTGGTCTTCCTGCCGCCACCTCTCCTCCCGATCCATGTTTGCTTGCTGCATTTGGGTCAATTTCTCCCGCCACTGGGTCTGCTGTGCTGCCTGGGCTTGGGAACAGGCCATAAGTTCAGAGAACATGTCCTCCCGTGTCCTCTTCTTCCTATGCCTAATCTTCGCTAGCCTCTGGGAGTGTGATGCCAGGCTAGGTTGTGAGACAGTCGCAGATGTGGCTGTGGGAATGGGAAAAAGGGAGTGAATTCCTCAGAAAGATAAATGTAGTTGTGAACCAAGAACATAGTCTTTCTCTGTGAACAAGACCATGCACAGCACCTATCACATGCGCACTCAGCACAAGGTCGAATTCTCGGCCTTCGCATTCAGTGCCTGGGGTCTTCCACAGCACATTTGAGAAGCGGGGCAGCACAACGGAATTTCTGTTGCAGGCAGACATGGTAAGCCGTAGACTTGTGGCAGTTTAAAACTTTTATATTACCACTGGCCTCATTTCACATTTAAAGCAATGTCAGTACCTGCTGCCAGCAATCCGGCAAGCAGGAACTCTGCCCCTGTCCCACCCCCTCGCGGCTGTCCCCAGGAACGATCCCTTTCGGCAGCCCCTCTCCCGCCTCCACCGCGTGGCTGCAAACCAGCGGTTACAGTTCTGTAAAGGAACGAGCAAGCAGTCCCAACACTAACATTCCCCTACCTAATTCAAAGCAGGTCACCATGGGCGACATCACCCTGATGAGGATCTCTGACAGCGAGAGAGAGAGAATGCTCCGGGAAAGCCTCCAAAGACCAGGGCCGTATGCCGCCCTGCTGTGCAGAGCAATGATTCCCGAGTACTTGATAGTCTCGTGGCGCGGCAACGTGTCGTACTTCGGAGGACCCAATAAGGCCGCTCTCCCCAGGAACCTCATGCAACGGCTTTCCAATTACCTCCAGGAGAGCTTCATCGAGATGTCCCGGGAGGATTACTGCTCTATCCCTGCACATATAGACCGCATCTTACTCTAGCTGCAGTAGCAGGGACTAAACAGTAGAGCGGCTTGGGCAGGACAATCACGGAAAACCGGACATTGCTAGATTTTTTTTCAAAACTTGCACTGCCCATGACTGAACCGTTAAGTGCCTAGGGCAAACTAATCATGAACAACCCATTCTTTTAATTGTTAATATTCCTGTTCTGTTAAAAATAAATGTTTAGATGTTTACAACACTTACTGGATGATCCTTCACCAGATTCTGTGTCCGGGGTAACGGCTGGGGAGGGTTGGTAGGGGATCTCTGTAAGGGTGATGAAGAGATCCTGGCTGTCGGGGAAATCAGCGTTGTGAGCGCTGCCGACTGCCTCGTCCTCCTTATCTCCTTCCTCATCTTCCCCGTCCGCTAACATGTGCGAGGAACCGGCCGTGGACAATATCCCATCCTCAGAGTCCACGGTCAGTGGTGGGGTAGTGGTGGCGGCCGCACCGAGGATGGAATGCAGTGCCTCATAGAAACGGGATGTCTGGGGATGGGATCCGGAGCGTCCGTTTGCCTCTTTGGTCTTCTGGTAGCCTTGTCTCAGCTCCTTGATTTTCACGCGGCACTGCGTTACATCCCGGCTGTATCCTCTCTCTGCCATGTCTTTAGAGATCTTCTCATAGATCTTTGCATTCCGTTTCTTGGAGCGCAGCTCAGAAAGCACGGACTCATCGCCCCACACAGCGATGAGATCCAATACTTCCCGATCAGTCCATGCTGGGGCCCTCTTTCTATTCACAGACTGCACGGCCATCACTGCTGGAGAGCTCTGCATCGTTGCCAGTGCTGCTGTGATCGCCACGATGTCCAGACAGGAAATGAGATTCAAACTGGCCAGACAGGAAAAGGAATTCAAATTCAAATTTTCCCGGGGCTTTTCCTGTGTGGCTGGTCAGAGCATCCGAGCTCGTACTGCTGTCCAGAGCGTCAACAGAGTGGTGCACTGTGGGATAGCTCCCGGAGCTATTAGCGTCGATTTCCATCCACACCTAGCCTAATTCGACATGGCCATGTCGAATTTAGCACTACTCCCCTCGTCGGGGAGGAGTACAGAAGTCGAATTAAAGAGACCTCTATGTCGAACTAAATAGCATCGCAGTGTGGACGGGTGCAGGGTTAATTCGATGTAATGGCGCTAACTTCGACATAAACGCCTAGTGTAGACCAGGCCTTAGTAATTTGGCTTTGTGTCAGCAAGGGTTAATTTTATCTTAAAAGAACAAATGGAGATATGTGCAATTATTCCATCTCAATGCAATTCCTCTATCAGTTGGTTCCAAATTATCATTCATCGCATGATTGTACTACAGCCACTCCAAATTACATGGAATTATCAGTATCTATTAGAAGTCTGAATTATTTAAGGTTCATTCTCATAAACGTATTAGTATGCAAGCATTCAGTGTCAAAAATTTCACTGACCATATGTAGTTCTGTTTCCATTAAATATTAAGGGCTAAATGAGCCTTTGCTGCTAGCCCTGAGTTTGGGAGAGAAGTAATTTGCTACTGCCCTTTACTAGGTGTAGCATACTCGCCCCCTCCTTTGCTCTGGCTAATAATCTCTGTGGGCTGGCAAACATTTTTTTTTGTGGGAGAAGAGATGGGAAACCAAATATCTGTGCTCTCCCTACCTATCTGCTATGGAAGAGAGAAATACTAGGCTGACAGGCCCCTATGCTCCCCACAATGCCTGGACCCATGGTCTGGCAAGCCCTAGCATGGCTGCACAAGGCGTCTTACTTCATTTTAAACCTTGCACCCTGAGATGACTTTCAAGGTTTTTCAACTTTTCAAAGTTTTAGGCCTTAAATTAAACCTACTTTAAAATGTAACCTGATATGTATGAGTGCTCAATAGCCACTATTTCTGTAGGACCTACAACAATGTGTTGATTCTCCACTGCAGCAGTAAAACACATTTTGTTCCAGTGCTTGTCAGACATCAGCTGTGCATGGATAAGTTACTAAGGCTATATAATTAAGGGGCTTTTGGAAAAAAAAATTGAATTCAACTCTATCCAAACCAAAAGAAGTAAATGACAACTCAAGTGGGAATTCTTTTAAAAAAGTCTCTTAGTGGGTATTAAAACCATAGAAAGGAAACATGAGATCATATACTCAAAAAACATTTGCCACTATCTGCTGGAATAAACAACTATATCACCTACTCTATTCCAATGTAAAGTGCCTCAACTATGCTACAAGGAACACACAAAATCTACTGTCCTTTATTAGAAAGAATAAATATTCAAACTAACAGATCTGAACTTGTGTAGATAACAAAAATAATCTTATGGCTCAATAAGACAGCTGAAGTTCCTTAGTTAAGACTATGTTTCACACTTAAAGAAGGGATTCACTTTGTTCTATATATTTGTTCTTACAGGACCTACTCTAAGTACAGAATACATTTTCTAAGAATTTACAAGTAAATCTGTTAATTAGTTTAAGAATTACAATTCATTAGAATATTGGTCCTTTAAGATACTTAGTGCTTTAAGATCTGGTGCCAGAGCATGTTTTCTCCCAAATTATCTTAACAGTGAATAACATAATGCCGACTCTTCCAACTTTCCACATAGGCAAATCTCAATGAAATCTCACGCAATGGCTACAATTATTTTTTTTATGATTAACGGTTATTTTTGTCATTTTTCTTCATAAATGAAAGTTTCTTCTTCAGCAGAGCTGAAGAATGTTATATGACGGAGAATTCCACAAAAAACTGCTTTCTTTCAAAATGGCTGACACCTCTGATTACTCTTAATAGAACTGAGGTCAGAGATGCAGAGCTAAGATGCTCTGCTTCGAAATAGCCACTGCATACCATTGTTTACAATGGGAATGAAGACAAGTGGCCTCAGGGAAGTTGGTGACCCTAACAGAATAGAAATTTTTACATTTACGCAATAACCTCCCCATAAAAGGAAGTTTCTAACTCCAGGAGGTTAATAGTTTATTTATGCCTTGATGCATGAAGATTTATATTCCCTTGTACTTTTTATATTCTACCTAACCAAACTGTGCATGTTATATAAACATCTGATCCTTTTTTGATTCCTGTGAAGCTCTTGAACTTGATATTTTCTGGTACCGAGCACTTTAGGCTAATTAATTTACTATGTGTCTTGTGTAAAAAGGTTTTATTCTTTTTAAAATTGTTGCTTTCAATATTTTTGGATGCCTCTTGTTCTTGTATTATGAGAAAGGGTAAATAAAACTGACCAATTTACTTTCTCTATATCATTCATTGTTTTAGATCATGAGCTATGTAGGTCTTAACTGTGCCAATGTACATCAGAGAACAAGATGAGGGAGGTTTAAGAGAAGGAGAAAAGAAAAAAACTGGCATCAGCTTGGCTCCCCACAATTGTTTTAAAATCTGCCACTGGTTTTAACTGGGAAGTTAAATGGTTTCAGATTAGAATTTAATTTAGCTTCTTTTTATCTACCCACGCTGTAAAATTATCTGTCAGTACCACTTTTTGCAGCGTTCCCACAACACTTTGAACTTTCCTTCTCCACTTTCTTATTCTGTAACAACAACAACTGAATTGAACTAACCTCTCAAAGAAAATGCCATGAAGTCTGGCACATTAAGCTTTTTACCCTGCTACATGGAAATCAGTTTTAGCTAGTCCTATGACTCCAAACTGTATTCATGGACCTTATTTCCAAATTTAGTGAGATGCCTTAATTATACTGAACCAATGCTATTAATTATTTTTTACAACTTTTGACAATACATTACCTTTTTAAAAGTATCTTAAGATACTTATTACTGTACGTCACTTTTCTGGGTAGGTAGAATCTAGTTAAATTTACTTCTGAGCTGTAGGTGGTGGTGTATTACCTGCAAAAAAATTATTTCAGAAATGTATGTTCCTACATGGAAAGAGAGATGATCTTCCTACTTCAAGCCTTCAACACTTGAGCATTTCAGCACAGAACCTTCCTTGGAGGCTGTGTATACCAACTCCCACATCCCCCTACTGCAAAAGGGCAGAAGAGGGATGTTTTCTCCCTATTAACAAAAACTAAGCAATTAGTATATACCAAAAAGGTAAATATATTTAAATTAGCATATTTTGAGAGCTCAAATCCTAACTCAGATTTTTGTAATACTGTAGATATAAGACAGTAGAAGTCAAAGATGAACAAGTAAGATGGAACACTGAGTCGGTCTTTCTTCAAATGAAGAATTTAATTCCCCTCCAGGTAAAGGATATATCAGGCTATTAATTTGACAATATGTTTGATAGTATATATTCCTTGCCCGTTAAACCTCCCATTTGCTGATCTGTTAGAGCATTGTTAAATTGTTAAACTTTAATAGCAAGAGCCCAGCTAAAGTTCTATTACAGAATTAAAAGCCAACTTGAACATGGTGACTGGACCTTGGTACTACACTGTTGGCACTACAAAATCATCTGTTGTTCTGAAGTTTCATGATAAAAGCCCATAGAGCAGCTGACCTGTCATGACGCACATTGTCAGCATTCACTGTGAATATCCCGGTCTAAGACTCCTAACATTAAACATACAGGGTTTGAAAAATGTAACGTTACTGTGGCATGCAGTTTTTAAAGACACCTGCTCTGTTAGCCTAGTTCTATGCACTCAGCAGTTTCATGACTCAAAATTAATTACAATCAACATTCTGCAAACACCTCACTCAAGTTTTCCTCAAGAAAAATATGAAGTATAAATGTATCACATATACTTCTGTACTTTGTTTCCTTCCATTTCCGTCCATCCCTCACTCCTCCAACACTATGTATGTCTTCTTTTTGTTGCACGTTCTCTCATGCCTCCCCTGTCCTGTTCTCTCTTCAGTGGACTCTGTTACTCCGGTTTTCTTGTCTATCTACTAACCCCTTTCTTCCTATACTCAGTTGTTTCATTGTTTTTAATACTTTGGTCCAGAATGACTGGGTCTGGTGCTCCACTAGTAGGTACTACTCAAAAAGTAGGTATCCTCACAAAAAAAGTACCTGACTTTGTGTACTTAAACAATAAGAATTTCAAGGCCTGATAGTGGAATTTTGGTATTTTGATGGTTTCTTTACAACAATATTTTCTAAAACTTTATTTTTTTGTAATAAAACTGACAACTTCAAAGTTCTTCTACACACTGTGATTTGGTACACTGGAGTAAAAAAAAAAAATCAACTAAAAATCAGTTTATAGTGCACAAAAGAAACTGGCCCATTATGTATTTCTTTTTCTGAAAGAGACCTATTTGCCTAGCTAAATATTACAAAAGAAAGGTTTGACAAATAAGTAGCTACTTGTGTTCTGACAACTGGTCCAAGCAAGTCAAGTTAGCCTTTTGTACGACGTTCTAACGGGGATGATGTTGTTGCTGGTTTTCTGTTTTGTTTTGGGGTGGGTTTTTTTGCAAATAGAATTTACCTGTATTTGATCGTCTTCTAATACCGAAGTCCCAGCTTGAGGTAATATCAACTGATTGGGAATATACATAACCCTGAGTCTCTCCATTGCTTCCCTGTGTTTCCGAACCACTGTCTCCAGTCACTGAAGAAGGATTGAATTTCTCTAGGTCAACATCATGATCTATCAGGACCATTTCACACATCCCTGTGTCATCACTGGTCACATGTGACTGCCGAATATGAGCCAATATAATTGCTGGGTTATCCAGGAAGGCCATCCTGTCGACAACTCCACCACTTTAGTATGCTATCTTCTTCTCTCCATGCTGCTCCATGGACAAACTTACCTGGAAACATAAAATATACAGCACTTTAAGAAAAACAGAGTGATTAATGTTTACTCTGGGATGTTTTTGTCACATCCAAAACTGGCATTAAGTATTAGTTAACTAAGTTTTATGCACTGAATTACTTTAATTTCATTCTGACATGGTACAACAATTTACATAGTGAGTATCTGTAAAAGTGGCAACCATTTATCCTGGGGGACTGTTTGAATTCAAAAAGTTAACCTAATTAAATAAAATGTGCACCCCCAAACTAGTAATTAACACAAAACAAATGATTGCTATAAGGTACAATACACCTACCTATTACACCCAGGAGGAAGTTTCCTTTATGCATTCAACATCTCCCCTCTTCTCCCTTCTCTTCCTTTAATACTTTCAGTCCCCCACTCTCACCTAATTGATAACATCAGCCACTATGTATTTATTTGTCTTTCACTCATCCCCTACAACAATCCTCTATTTCCATTCCTCTTCCTCTGATGCTGTCTTCCTCCTACCCTCTTCTGCATACTGCCTCTTCAATGCTTGATTTTTGCACCCCTTAAAGTCCTCCTGAGATGATCTCTCAAATTTACCGGCCAGCTGGATGATTGCACCTCCCCTCTCTCACCCCTTCTCTCTGTGCTCTCAGCTCCCTCCAAGCCTCTGAGTTCAGCTCTTCACGCCGACTGCTACCACCTACATGACTTATTGTTGAAAAGTTGGTGCAGCAGTCATAAAATGCATGCTAAAGCAATGATGCACTGAACACCATTTCTTCATTCAGCAAAGACTTCTTCAGCAGGAAACTAATAATTAGACCTAAAAATTAAGGCATAGGTTTAAAGAGGGAACTTTCTTTAATCCCAAACATGCATCCTACCAACTGAACTCCAGTTTTTCCATTTCCAGGAGAAAATTTTTAAAAAAAGAGAAGAAAAGGTTTGCATCTCGGGACAGAACATTTAACTCGCACTGCTGCTCAATGGAGTTTGTTAGAGGACCCTTAGTGTAACATCTGAAGAATACTATGGTCATATACCACAAGTGTCCAAGCTCTTTAGTATTTAACTACAGCAATTTGCACGTTCATAGCACTGCTTAACAAAATTAACAAATATTTACCAAACTCTGTGAGGTAAGTTATCTGAATTTTACATGTAGCAAAAATGGAGGCATAGTTTCTTGCCTATAGCTACCACCATGGCAGAGCAAGAAACAGAACCCAGGACCTGAAAATTTCAATTTTTGTGGTTTATATCTGTTAGACAGCCCTGCCTTTCACAAATGCATGGCTGAAACATTCCCACTGCCAGAAAAAAAATGATTCAAAACAACTATAGAACTCCAGGGATTAAATAAGCATATTGCGGGTAGATGACAACTTCTCATTATCATTGCATTCTGCAAGAACTTCTTCAAGAAAGAAAAAGAAATTTCCCAGAAAGAACTGAGAAAAAAAGGATGTCAAACCCAACTAAGTACATTCCCACAGAACTAGAGTAAAAGATTGCAATTTGAGCCTTCCCCAATAGTCTGCCACATCCCAGAATGCAGGGAAGCATCAGCAAGTTCACCTCAATGGGAATGGCAAATCCACACCCCATTTCACTTTATTCCTCAGAAACTAGCAGCCCGGAGATCCCTCACTAGGCACCAACAGATTTGGCATCAGGATATCATGAATATTTGTATTAAACTAGGGTTACCAGATAGCAACTGTGAAAAAACAGGACGGGGGTAGGGGGTAATAGGCGTTTATATAAGAAAAAGTCCCAAAAAATGGGACTGTCCCTTTAAAAATGGGCATCTGGTCACCCTATATTAAACAGAAAGAAGCAAAAGTAGAACTTAACTTCAACAGTGACAGCCATATACAGTTAATAATGGTGGAAAGAAAGTCAAAGTTATAGAGGTGTCCTGCAAGCATCATACTATGGGAATTTGATCACTAATCTCTCCCCCATAAAAAACCCTCAAATGTGAGAATCCAACAACACAAGTTACATAATCTTTACCAATCTTTACCGATAATTGTTCTCTCTCTCTCCCTTTCTCCACCTTGTCTGTTGTCATTTCTTGTCTATGCTCTTTGATGGAGAGATCGTGTCTTTTTTTTTTTTTTTGGGGGGGGGGGGGGTTAAAATGCCATGCAAATTTATAGCAATGCATAAATATTAAGTAATAGTCCCACCACCATGCAGGACCTCAGCAAAAGAATGGGAGAGAAGAAATCCAGCATTCCATTTGTTAAAAATATACCTCTTAAAGAATAATTCACCTTCTACCACAACAAGTTTTAATAAGTTACATTAACAGTGTCTAGCTGTTTTCTGGCAACTTTTATTAAATTACAATTATGCATGTCTAGACAGATTACTTTAATTAGAAAAATAAATTGTCTGTCCCGTAAAGATTTCTCACTGTCTCCTAAAAATGAAAGACCATAAGGCACGTGTCCCTTTGCTGTAATTTGCCAGCTGACGGCCTTTAAGTAATAACCAGCAGGCTTTGACCTCAGGAGTACAGACAACTAAGTACAGTAGATGGATATTTAAAACGGAAATGTCTCCCAGGTTGTGTACTGAGATTGTTCTTTAAATATAATTATTTGCACCTCACTTAGTACTGGAAAAGGCCCTGCTCACCTGCAAATGGTAAGAATTTGTTTAAACAAGCAGCCGCCTTAGGCTTCTAAAAGGTCTGCAAACTCCCAATCAAAAATTACTGCTGCCCCATCAATGTGTCATATAAATGTTGGCATGTTAATTGTGTATTTATAAGATTGTTAATGGTTAGTTAATTTACCTCCCACACTATTATTGTACTTGAAATGATTTAATGTCTGCTGAGGGAGTTAACAACATGTAACAGCAGATGCGATATTTTTACCTTTCTACACTGTACCCCGACTTCGAGCTATTAACACTCAGCATGCTAAATTGCTCACGTTTTCTTACAGTCTTACACATGCAATCACTTTGTCTATTGATAATTATGGGAAAATTCACAAGAAATTATGTGTTCAACTCTAGAGTTTAACCAAAAGAACCCCTTTTATTTCTAATTTTAGCGAAGGTACATTAAAACCCCGTCCATGCTAAAATGTATGTTAACTGGAAAGTCTTAAAAATTCCACCAAACTTCTCATTCAGACAATGTGAAGACTATTAATCAAGTCCTCATCCCCGTCACAGTATTTTAGCACTTGCCATCTAGATCATAATCAGTTCCCACTTTTGACAGAGGCAAAATATAATGCAATGTCATGATTCTGACATGAGGCACAAAGGCAAAGAAATTCAGACAAACTTCTCAACTTTATAAACCCTTATATGAGAAACCTTAAATACAAATATTCCCACAGACTTCAATGAGACTACTCACAAGAGTATGGGTTTGCAGGATAGATTCATTAATTTACTTGGCTGTGGCAATGTATCAGAACTCACGTGCTCCTCAGACCCATGGTTGATTATTGCAACTCAATGTGTAATAGCGAGACATAAGAAAATATCAGGACACTGTCACTACTTCAGCAAAACACAAATTTTGTGTTTTTAAATCAAAACCTTAATGTTATTTTAGCATTTTGCACTTCACTGATACTGTTTTATTTAATGGTAGTATAATTTAGAGACAACGTTTATGTATATTCCATACAAAACATTAAAAATGTTACAGTTGTAGTAAGTCTACAAAGCCTACAAAACTGTAACTTTGCCCCCTTGGGTACGATAATTACATGATCATAAACTACTTATCCACAAAACCTTTACTTCGTTCAGTGTACAAGATGCACATTGTTCAGTGATGAGGCAGTTTCTTTTCTTTAACTTTATTGTTCAGTGTGTGACCCAATGTCCCACTTTGTGCACACCATCCAAGCTATGCACTGAACGAAGTTTCTCTTTCTCTCCAGGGTTCTCTATGGGTCTGATCATTGTAGTATTAAAGCACCTCACAAATCTTCATGAATTTATCCTCATACATTCCTGTGAAGTTAAGTAGTATCTTCATCATTTAACAGATGCAAAACTGAGCTACAAAGAGGCTGAGGGACTTACTCAAGGTTGCACAGGAAGTCTATGCAAAGTCAAGAATATAACTGATTCCTGTCCGATTCTTGGGTCTCAATACACTGATTTTATCATAACAACAATGCTTCTTCCAGTAGACCACTGCTGCATTTATGACACAGCATGCTGTTTATACAGTGAATGAAATAAGGTTGCTTTGTACATCAGCCTCATTTATAACAGCATATACAAGGAGTAAGGCAGAATGCTCTGGATCCCAGACCAATTCACTGCACAACCCCCTCTCATTCAGTTGTCTAAAGTGTGCACAGAATGCGGCAGTGGTCCTGGGGAAAAAATGCTATGCAATCATATGTTTAAAACACAGTGTCTTAGTGCATACACAGGGATACATATATACAAAGGGATATATCTAAATTTGGGCTAGAAACTTTAATGTGTCACTTCCTGACTTCTGGGTGCTCTTGGCATCATAATGTTCTTTTAATATAATATTTTGTATTGAATTTCTGGGTTTTTTTTTAAACAATTAAATTACTCCAAAAATGCTACTATATTTACTAGACAGCAATAGAGATACCCTTCACTGCACAGTATATGTGCAATTGATGAGGTGAGAGTTCATGCCTCATTCCATCCTCACCTATATCATAAAAGAGAACACAGGAGCTCCTTGGAGGTGAAATAAGGCAGGGCTCTGAAGGGGTCATACGTCTTCCCATATGGTACTCCTTGAAAGTCCTACCTCCATTCATGCACACCTTCACAGATCATATTCCACAATCCTGTCTTTGAAACCTGAAACTCTATTCCATTGTTACACACCCACGTGCACATACAATGAAATCCTGAGACATGTATTCCACTAATTTTACATATGCGCACTATCAATTGAAGTTTGGGAGATAAAGCTAATGAGAGTTTAACATAATCCAGTGCATGCAACTTTTAAATCCTTATAACTCAGCCAGATCAAATCTAGTTTTCAGTGGCCATCTACAATGTCAGGAATACAACCCCACAACATTCCAATGTTCCACTGCTGCCTCGAGAAGTTTCGAGCTATTCAGAGGAAACCAAAATAATTTTCTTAGTGAAAAACTTAATTGTTTGCATTTTCCATGCTCGAAAATGGGCCAACAATGTGACATTCAGAAAAATTTGCTCTTGGACTTCTCAAATACCAAATTTCAGCCAAAGTGGTAAAACTCTGAGAAAGCCGTAAGCAACTAAAAATGACCTATTATAATGGAAACATTCAGGTATCCTCAACTATAGAGGTCACTGCTTGTACTGCCTGTAAGCACCTGCTTTTACTCCTAAGAATGCAAGAGCACTAAATTACTTTGAAATATTATGCAACATGGAAAAATAATAATTTTATAATACAAAGTTCCACAGGAACCAATGGGATAAGTGTACCATTAATGTCAAAAGATCTTTGCAGAGTGAAGCACATAGAGAACTAATGATAACGCTAGTTGCGGAATAATTATGTTTATACATATCACCTATGCTCAAGACACAAATCAACACTAATTATCCTAAGAAAAGTACAGTTGAAATCAAAAGCATTCTTTTTTACAGGACATTGTCAAACAAAAAGTAGGTAACAATTCTTATTAGAAAATATTATTTCCACTATCATAAACAGTTAGCTTACCCTAAAATTAAATACTAAGGAGCCAGTTTTTGTGTTTGCACTAAGGTTGGACTTATTAATATCAATATAAAAGTATTAAAGAGCCAATTTAGCATAGCATTGTAACATATGATGTCTCCACAACCATAAAATATTGCATCTAACATACTGTTAGGGAGAAAGTGTAGGGCTGTTGATTTACAGATATGAATAGAAACTAGTTATGGAATAACACTGCAGACACCTCTAGAAGCTACAGCAAAACTAAATAACTTTTCAATCTCTCCATCAAAGCACTTTCTGTTCCCATTTTAAGGAAGGCAGAATAATAACCATCAACAGAGAGCTAGTCTGTACCATAATCAGGAAATCCTGAAAAATGTTTACTATTTATGCTGCAGTCCACCACAAACCAAAATCTGTTCGGTCAAAGGTCTCTCTTTTGGTGGGGAAAAAAATTAAATTTAAAATTTTGCCACTGCCGTAGCAAATTCCAATACAAGATCCAAACTGATGTGCTTTGAAGTTTACACATGATAAACTAAGATTTATATCCATCCTAAAATATTCTGATAAGCACAACACTGAACAGCAAATGTTTTTATAAAATACATGTGTGCACTTGCCCAATCCCCCACCCCTAAGCTAAAGCTCCTCTGCTCGATCAGGACTATTACCTGAATTTGATACCACCTACTTAATTACACAATTCTTTTTTAAAACAGCAAAAGGATGGAAAGTTTGCATGTCTTGTTAAAGCACTGAGAAATTTAAAGATACATAACTACAAATACCCATTTACAATAGTTTATAATGAAAACACTGAGAGATCCTCAACTAATGCAGTTTTATCAGGCCCCAAGATAAACTAGTGTAATATCCCTGGGCAAGAGAATAGCTAATTACAAAATATATCCAGATTTGAAATTTTTCTCTTTTATTCTAAAAATGTTAACGAAATGTCGGTTTCTAAATAAAGTATATTTGTAACAGAATTATGTATTTATTTAGATATCTGTTTATGAGATACTAAATGTATTATGGGTCAAACAGACCTCAGACTCCAAAGCTAAGTTGTACAGAGACGTATGGCTCACATCTCAAGGATTTTCTTAAGTCCACGGTATAGAGATTTCTGAGATCAAAAAAGCACTCTCAAGCTATCAGTACTGTCAACCCCATCTTCAAATATAAGTCAGATCCCACTAAAGGAGGAGATTTGCTTCAAATGTACATGATATATATATTTCTGAATTATTTTTATTTGTATTCCAAGATGGAGCCTTTAAGACTCAAGTTTGACCAAGACATGCAAGTGAACGAATAAAAGACGTATGGGATGAATTTAAGACACAACTTTATTAATTTTACACTTGGTAGTTGTGCAACATGCCCACCTGCTGTTTTTACATACCGGGAACTGGTTGCAGTGCAGGTTATTGGGCTCCATTCACACCATAACTCAAGATAGACCCTCCACCGCCTACCCTGCAATGCAGCTCAGCAGCGAAACCTCTCTCTTTTCTCCCTACTGCGGGGCATGGTGTCGTAGAGGCCACCAAGCTGGTGGGCACCTCAGTCCACAAAAACTTCAGGTCTCCCCCCTCATATAACTGCAAGTTCCACCAGCCAAAAGCCCAGGTCTCATTTACCACTGGGAGCTGGCCCTTTGAGCCTTTACCTGCATTGGATACTGGCCACAAGTTGCAATGAGTTAACAGTTTAACCTTCCTTACTCAAAACGTTTAAATCCTATTGCATTCAACCCAACTGAAATGCTATAATGCCGTGAGGAAGGCAAACAAAGCAAAACAAAAAGCAAACCACCAGACCTCTTGCCAATTTGGCCCAACAGGAAAAATTCCTTCCAGATCCCAAAAGAGACATCAGTCAGATCCACAGCATCATAAAAAAACCCCACAGGTCCTATGCTACAACTAAAGGGATGGAGGGTGGAGCAACTAACCAGAACAAGGGGATTTTGAAAAGCCTGGGTAAATTTAAACCAGTGGGGGTACGATGTTGGGGAGCATCCTGGACTCATCCTCCTGCCCCAGCCAAAGGAGAAACAGAGGTCTGGGGAAGGGGGTGGAGTCATGTGGCAGCCACCATCTTACCACACACGTGCTCTGGGCTATTCTCTCGCCACCGACCCCACGTTACATTCCCAGCCATCTGGTCAGAATCCTCTACCCCTGTGAATGCAGTGAGGGGATATTTCGAGCTTCTCTCTGCAAACCTGAGGGCTAGAAACTCCCCCCTCTCCCCCAATGCAAACTGAAATTCCCATATAAACACGTGACTAGCAGCTGGGGGCTTTGAGAAAAAATATCGAATATCATGGCAGCTGGCAACACTGAATTATGGTAAAATGAGTTTTCCTTTCCCTTCCTCTGAGCTCTGTGTGGCTACGAACCCTTCTGAGGGTGAATGCCATGAGAATTCCCCATCTATATGGCTGCACAAATAGTCGGCTGACATTATGGTCACCCTCCCCACCTAACCCCTGGTTTTCTCAATATCTCCCTGCTCCTACAGGAAGACTTACTCTCCAGTGACCTATGTAAGATAAATTACTTTTAAAATTAAATTGAATGTATATCTGGGATTAGACAAAGCATCAGGGCAATGGTCTGATGTCAGGGTAGCCAGGTTTGTTGTGAACATACTTTTGGTGAGTTCTGAGAGCAGTAGCTCAGATGATGATTTCATAGTAGCCAGAATAGATTTGCAAATTCACAGTTGGACTATTGAGATAACTGTACAGTTATCATGCAGTCCCCGTGCCCTAAATGACTAAGGATTATTATTAGAAATTGTCATACGCTATGGTTGAAAAATAACCATACCATTTTTATTCAGACAAAAGCCTTAGACAGAGTACATAGCTCAATAGGACTGACAAATAAGTATACAGTTGCGGACCAGGAAATATTTTGAGTTCTGAGTGGATGGGACAACTCAATTTTAGTTCAATAGTTTAACAAATATGGTTATGCTGCAGTTAAACTTCCTAAATTGTCCATACAAAACCAGAATATTTGTGAAGACACAGCCAGCCCTTTAAAGTGTAACTTATCAAATAAATTTCTCGTGGTTTTAATAAAATATGTTGTAATTGTCCATGTTTCAAGTTAAGTTAAAAGTAGTTTCAGATTCAACCCCAGCCACAGTCCTTCTGCCAATTTGTGATTTTCCTTTAAAAAAATGTTTCTCTTTTGTTGTAAAAGTATAATTGAACAGAGAAAAAAAAATGTTCTCTTTGTTCTGATTTGTTTTATGTTTCAATAATTGTAGGCAATTTTCAGACAGAAGGGTAATTTTTAAGTTGACTGTGTTCAATCATCAAGTAATAAAGAATTAGTCCCTATTAGATCTGAAAGGAAAAAAAATCAAATTTGAAATATCACAGAACTTCTACAAAATAGGAAAGTATGCCATGTATATAAAACAATTCCTTCACTCTCACAATGCAGCAGGCTAGAAGGAACAACACAATATTACATGATCCTAGGCCTGAGTCGTTCCTTGATCCCTAGACTTTAAAATCTCCATTTTACTGCAGCTTTTTAAAGTGATTTTAAAGGCCAACACAAAAAGAAAAAGATTAGTAAAGCAGAATTCATTTCCCCAACAGCACATTGGCTGAAGCAGGAAGGTGAGAACACACTTCAATAGTTTATTGGTTCAGGTAATCCAAAATAATTTCACAGTGAATTCTCCCTCCACTTATGAAAAATCAGCGCGGGATACCTACTTTCTCACCAGTACAGGAACAAACTTTCCTCTTTCTACTCTTCAGCCTCTGGTAAAAGTACCAAATTCAAATATTCCAGCTCCCTATGAATATTCAAAAGACTTGAAAACTATACAGGATACATATAGTACTTGAATACTAGACAAAATCCTGTACGTGCTGGATAATGGAGAGGAGAATCACATATGAAAACTAAAGTTAATGTTCAAACACTCAGCTAAATTTAAGACTGAATATTTAGTTAGAAAAGCTGTCACTAATCCTTTGGTTACTATATTTTAAAAAGAACAGGAGTACTTGTGGCACCTTAGAGACTAATTTATTTGAGCATAAGCTTTCGTGGGCTACAGCCCCTTCATCGGATGCATAGAATGGAATTGTTCTTTTTGCGGATACAGACTAACACAGCTGCTACTCTGAAACCTATATTTTAATAAAATACCATAATTAAAGGCACCATTTAAAGTGGTTTTAAAAGGTGAGCTTTCATGAGAGAAACTAGATTTTTTAAAAAATATGATGCAAGTGCAACATTTATTAAAAAATACACCTCTACCCCGATATAACGTGACCCGATATAACATGAATTCGAATATAACGCGGTAAAGCAGTGCTGGGGGGGGGCGGGCTGCGCACTCCAGCGGACCAAAGCAAGTTCGCTATAACGTGGTTTCACCTATAATGCGGTAAGATTTTTTGGCTCCCGAGGACAGCGTTATATCGGGGTTGAGGTGTACCTTTAAAAATCCTTGCTAGCTTAGGAACATGTAAATCTGTTTTACATAAAATATTTTATTTCTGTATTTACTGACTGTTTGGAATTCTTCTATTTTTGCTGTCATACTAATCAGGATGCAAATTATACCAACTGAAATACTTTAAATATTTTATTTACTGTGTCATGGAGGTAGGGGGGTTTGGAGAGAGAGAAAATTGGAGCGCCCATCCACATAACCTGCCTCCACTCTTTGTTTCTTGGTCTTGTCAAAGGTTCATTTGACTGTAAACAAACTGTTTCTTTGGTAAGCTGAGTTATCCCACCTCAAGATTTAAGCAAATAAATATGTATAAAAAAATGCAGAGATTATAAATTAGAGCAGACAAATCTGTATCTAGACTCATGCCTGCAAAGAGCATTCTATCAATATAGTGAAATGCTAATCTCCTAATTAACAACCTAATTAGGTAATTATGGCTTTGCAGAGGGATGCCTAAATGAAATATGACAACATGGTCACCTCTTTATATGGCACCTGTGGGCCTTTTCAGCTGTCACTGCAAAGAGTGCAATATCAATTTGAACAGATGACAAAGTGTTGTCATTTTTCATTCTGATATTGTACTGAATGGTTTGGACAGAAGCAGTTTACAAAAGTGGCATCTTGTCTGGTTTTTGCCTAATCTAAATATGCTCAAACACTGCTTAATTTTGAACATTCATGATTATACTGAATTGTTTATATTGGCTACTACAGAAGTATAAGAGCACATACTCCACATTCACAAAGTTATCTAATCATACTGCGCTAGCCACATATGATGAAACCTTAAAGTACATGCTCATTAGGGTTGACAAGAACAGCAAAAACCTAGAGCACATTAGTTCATTTTGGCATTTAAAGACACAGGTTTTTTTGTTATTGTTTTAATTACAGCACTTTGTAAACAGTATGTTCCAATTCTGTTTTTTAATCACTTTTTAAAAATTGCAACTTCTATTAATGATCAACACCCTTTTGCAGAACTTGAGGAAGGGTGGGTATTCAGCATCAACAAGACAGTGAAACTGACTATACCTTGACCATTGAAAAGCACTTCCGTAAACTGATTATTTTCCTTTATCATTCTTCAATTACAGTAATCTGAGGAGTTACTTGTAACGAAAGTAGGCACAACAGTTTTAGATGGTGCTGTTATTTTTCAAGTTGACACTGTCCTTTAACAATATTTGGAGATCCTCTAGACAGATATGCAAAATGCTTTGCAGACACTAACTAAGCCTCAGTGTTCCTTACATTAATGTATTATTATATCCCTTTGCAAAAGGGAAACTAAGGCACAAAACGATGATGGGACTAGCCTAACAGTAAGTGGGAGGCAAAAAAATAAAAATAAAAATAAAAGGAGCTAGGAGTCCTGACTCCTACTCTCCAACTAGAACACAAGGCTAAGCCATGATAGCTAATGATCATGATTTAAAAACATAAATAAATGTTTTTATTTAAATCATGATTTTTGTACATTAAAATATTTTATATACCTGTTGCTAGTTCTTTACTTCCTTCCCATTTAATAGTCTTGAACTACTAGTGAATATTTGTATTTTTTCTTTAGTTTGCAAACTGTTAGCAGAATTTCAGATTTTACATGCAGATTTATTCTAATAAGTTTCACACTTACTATGCTGATCTGTGCTGAAAGAGACAAGTCCAGGGCCCCCAATAACCACCATTCTGTGAGAACAATAATCTCAAACATAGAATTGATAAGCATAGAGCCTGTGTTATATCTGCAGCCGCCTCCACTACCTTCCATTGCAGAGGCCTTGGGTGTTGGTAAACCCCACTCCTTCCTGTTCTCTGCTTGAGGCACATAATGGTTTAGTCTCCTGAAGACTGGGATATTTTAGTCTAATCCTTGTTATTGGGCTTAATTTAGGAGTAACTGAGTGGGGATTAGTGGCCTCTGTCGTGCAGTAGGTCAGACTAAAAAAGGTTTGCAAACTTAATTGCACCGTGACCCCCTTCTGACAACAAAATATACTACACAACCACGGGGGTGGGAGTGGGGGGGAGGCGGCTGAGCCTACCTAAACCCCACAGCCCCAGATGATAGGGGGGCCAAAACCAAAGGGCTTCAGCCTCAGGCAAGGGGCCTGTAACCTGAGCACTGCCACCCAGGGCTGAAGCCCTCAGGCTTCGGCTTCAGCCCCGGGCCCTACCAAGACTAATGCCAGCCCTAGCAACCCCATTAAAATAAGAGTCGTGACCCACTTTGAGGTCTCGACCCACAGTTTGAGAACCACTGGACTAGATGATCTGGTAGTCCTTTCTGGTCTTCAACTCTATAGGTATGACTACAAGCAACTAAAAACCCGCGGCTGGGTTGTGCCAGCTGACAGGGCTCAGGCTAACGGGATGTTTAATTGTAGTGTAGACATTTGGGCTTGGGTTGGGGTGAGGTGAGGTGGGAAGGTATGTGTGTGTACAAGTGATGGTGTTGTAACATTTACATAGTACACACTTCAGTCTAACCTACACTGGACAAAAAAGGAGAATCCAGAGTAGTACATGTTTCTCTTTGCCTGTACACCACTGAAAAAAATAAAATTAGATCTAAAAAAGTTTAGATCTCCATCAAAGTTCTTTGAAGAATTGTCAAGGGACTCAATTTGTAGACTATGATTTGCATTTTTCCTGAACAAACCTCACTATTCCTTGACAATGACCTGCAACTGGGTTCACCTGACAATGGCCCCCTCTAAAGATCTGACTGTAGGATTGGGGCTTGTATCTCTCATCTGCCTATGGTCCTTTCTAACAAAACTAAGGAGACAAACTTAATTGCCAGATAGTGGCAGGATCACATTAAGGACTGTTTACCAATTTTTCTTTGGTCGAGATACCTTATATCTGGAAGTAAATTTCATTTGGAATGTTTAACTGGTTTTCAACCACAAAATAACTGCTCCCTATCAGTCATAGTTTTATGGCTAGGTCTCTGTCACCACAGTATCACATTTCAATACTAAAAAATGTGATCCTAGAGAACTGAGAGGGACATTACCTTTAAAATGTGTTTTAGAGGTATAGTTCATTTTGTCTACATCAACAGTAAAAGCATATTCATAAATGTAGATTCCTGTTCCAAATACTGTAAATTTAGCTATGAATAAAACTAACTGCACTGCATACACTTAAAGG
The DNA here is from genome assembly GCF_013100865.1 of Trachemys scripta elegans. Lineage (NCBI taxonomy): Eukaryota > Metazoa > Chordata > Testudines > Emydidae > Trachemys > Trachemys scripta. Next base: position 24,660,442 of record NC_048314.1, read on the forward strand.
TAAAGAGATGATAAAATCCACAGTATGTAGGCAAGGTATATTACCAGAATTTAATCTCAACATTTTTCTATCACCACACTTTGTTCCAAATGCTGATTTTCTCCCCTCCCTTAAAAAAAAAAAAAGTTACCTGCCAATTTCTCTCTCTGGTTCTAATCCTGTTTGCCTGTATCATTTCTACTTCCAAATCTAGAACTGCTGTCATCCAAAATTAGATCTTGAACAGCTGCTCGGGATTTATTTTCTTCATTTTTATATTCCACGGTATTTACTTATAAAACAGGAGTTCATTCCAAAGCAAGTATTTTAGAAGTCAAAATTTGTACCCATTTATATTAGACAAAATTAAACTGAATAAACTTTGGACAAGATAGACCATAACCATTTTTCTCTCCCATCACGACGGGAGTGGAAGTCCTTGCACCCCTTTATGACTTGTTTGCATATTCACAAAGAAAATGACTATTTAGATAATTGCCCTTTGGGCTCTATATCAAATGTAACCAGACAGATTCATAACTGTTTAACTGTAGCTATCTCTTCTTTCTCCTTTTAATTTTCAAAGCTCCCTAGCAATCTCTTTTTTCCTACTTCTTCCTCAATTTCTGAGATATTAGCCCAAGGCTTCTGAAAGGTCAGTGCCAAAGCATGTCTCAGTTTTTAAAAAATTGTGAACTAACTTTTGACAGGACTTCCTCTCAAAACACATGATGGAAACAGGTTATGGACGTGCTTCATATGATTAATTCTGGAGTGAAAAAATTGGGCTTATGGACAACACTGCACCAAGCAGAAGATGTGAACAAAAACATACCACAGACCAGCACCAATAAAGACAGTTATTAGCAAATATTGAGGCCTTTTCAGTATATTCCTTGTTTTGAGAAAGCTTGCTAGCAGAGACACTGGGGAAATATCAAAATGCAGAATATCAAAGGGCTGGATTAGCCTCACCTCTGATACATGGACTATATAGATCAGACAGACTGAAAGAATTGGTGTTAGTAAAATGTAGCACAGCAAACTTACTGCCATTATGAAAAGGTGATAATAGGAGTTCTTTGCATCGGCAGAACTGGGGGAAGGCTGTGAAGACTTTTTGCTTTTTTGCACTGAACACAGTGTTGATTTTTTTTTTTTAATCAACTTGTTTCAGTTATTTAAGGTATCAAGGGCCCTTGGGCATTTGTCTTGTTCTTACACCCCAGAATTTCTGGCTTTGGAAAGTTTGTTTTATTAAAAATAACAAACAGATCCTTCTGACAAACACCTTAGTGATGAGATCTTTATTGTAAGGGCCACTCATACTCCTATACAAACACATTCCAAGAGAACCGAACTATTGAAAGTGAAACCTAGAGCAGACAGGCCACACAGCTGAAATAAACAGCTAGCGCAGGGGTTCTCAAACTGGGGGTCAGGATCCCTCGGAGTCACGAGGTTATTACATGGAGGATCGCAAACTATCAGCCTCTACCTCAAACCCCGCTTTGCAACCAGCATTTATAATGGTGTTAAATATATAAAAAAGTGTTTTTAATTTATGAGGGGGGGGTCGCACTTAGAGGCTATGTGAAAGGGGTCACCAGTACAAAAGTTTGAGAACAACTGAGCTAAGGTAATCAACAGATTGTGTGTGACTATGAGAAGTAGTGACTCAAAGCTGGTTGTAATTCACACCTTTTGTTAATTCAGAGCAAATCTGTGTATAGACTCTTATTGTGGACTACATCAAAACAGTACACACTCAATCCAAAAGAAGTGTCAACACACAGATTTGCACTAAAATAATGGGAGGTTTTAATTACAACCAATTTAGTTATTTTGGTTCCAGTCTGTGTATAGACAGGACCGAAGTAAAAGGTAAGCTAAACTGAAAACAGTTTACTTGACAACTGTCTGAAAACTAAATGACAAGATGAACCATTTGGGGCATCCAGACTATGTTATTCCTGGTCTGGATGACAACCAGGGATGAGTTTAACAACACTAATACCAAACCTTACCTTTGTCTCAATCACAAAATATACCACCCTCTCTCCCACACTGGAATTCCTACACTATATGAGCACTGCAGTTGGCTGGCAACCCTTCTCATGTGTGTCAGAAAACAAGGCAATGAATCAGCAAATAAGGAAGAATGGAATCACTTTAAAGGGTCACACTGCAAGCACCCTATACAACCAGAGTACCATCTTGGAGACTGGGGATCCAAACCAAAGAAGCTCACGCAGCAGGAAAGTGATAATGTTAATATGAAGTGGTAATAGCAGAACACAGAGGAATGTAACTTACTGTATTATCCCAGGACATCAGGTTCATTGTACTTGCTTATGGGAACCAGAAAATCAGTATCTGAGCCAAAGCCTGTCAACAGTATCTCAATTGCTATAACGTGCCTGAGTCCAGAGCTTTTGCCACATGCCCCAACAGATCATCACCTGTTTTCCCCTTTCAAATCAATTCTTAGAAGCCCATTTGAGCTACACTGTTTACCCCAACTATAGCTTCTTGTCCATTACCTCTATTATACTTATTTGTGCAATTTCAACGAAGTCCTTGCAAAAAAAATTGTGTTTTAAGTGTATTTTACCTACCCTAAAGGGCTACAAACAAAGTTCTCTATATCAACAATACTAATTTGTAGATGTACAGGACTGATATATTCACATAAGTCTCTCAAATATCATAAAGGTAGAATACCGGTTTCCTGTAGCCCATGAATTTAGCAAGACTTTTATTCAGAGAAATAAATGAACGATTATACAGAAGAATCTCACTAACTCACACAAGTGAAGACCCTTGTCAATTACAGACTTGTGAATTAGCAACAGAACATGTGCACTAAAAACCATGCTAATGTATCATTAACTATACTTTGTTCATTCATTTTCACTCCGTTTAATTTTAATGAAATGTGATGCAAAATATTTGTAAATATCTTATTGAGTATCAGACTGTGAAGATAATGAAGTCAGAAATGTGGCAATGTACAATAATCTCTGCTAACAAAGCTCTGATGAGAGATAAGGAGAAACAGAAGGATTGTACGAACTATAGATATTTGTCACATTTCTTTTTCTGCCTTCAGCGAGGTGCCAAATGCCCTTAGCAAAGTAGCATGGCCTGGTCAAAGCGGGACGGGGAGCAGGCGGGAGGTAGGACTCCGGCAGAGCAGCATGTTATGGGCTGGTCCAAGCGGGACGGGGAGCAGGCGGGAGGTAGGACTCCTGGGCTCAGTCCCGCTCCGGGAAGGGGCTGGTGTCTGGCGCTTGGGGGAGGAGCGCTCTGGGTTCCCAGCCGGGCTCTAGCTGCTCGAGGGGTGGGGGCAGACGGAGACCAGGGCTCCGGACTCCGGGGGCTGCCCCCAATGCCGGCAGGGGCGCAGGGTCTAGGGGCCTGGGGGCGGGGAAAGAGGCGCGACCCAGCTCTTCGCAGGGCCCAGCAGGCGGCGAGCCGCAGCCCCCGGGCTCGGGCGGTGGGACGCGGCGTGCCCCAGCACAGAGCCGCGCTCATGCCCGGGGCAGCCTGCCTGAGTCCGGGGAGCGGGGCGCAGCCGGGACCCGGGACCCTTCCCCACTTACAGGCCTCGCGGGCGCTGCAACTCCTGTGGGGCGGGGCCCCTCGTCCTGCCCCCGCCGGCGGGGCCGCTTCCGGGGCCGCACCGACTCCGCCGACACCAGGTAGCGGTATGGACAGCTAACCCGGAAACACAACCTCCCGCCGGAAGTGACGGAGGGCAGGAAAGCATGTGCACATGCCGGCGGGGGGGATGTTGTGGAGTGGGCATGCGCCGGCGCTGGTAGCGCGTGGTGTCCGCGCGGCCCGGGCGCGCTGCGATCGCCGCTGAGCCCCCTCGCCTGCTGGCTCTGCGGCGGGGTGCTGGGGACTAGCCCTGTCCCCGCGGCCGCTCCGGGCAGATGGCCACGTGTTCGGGTGCTAGATGTGCAGGTAGCCCCGACTGGGGGTCCACAGAGGGAGTTTGCCGCCGTACCTGTGTAGGTGGGTGTGTACATCCTGCCGGGTGGTTATCTGCATCTCTGGGTGCCGAAATACCTGCAGCTCCTACAGGGGCTAGTGTTCCACAGGCTAGAAAAGAGAGACAAGGAATCTAGAGAACACATGGGTGACTCTATGGCAAGTGCCAGCTGTCATAATTTGCAAAAAAAAAAAAAAAAAATTGGCATCAGAAAGAACCAACAAAGACAGCCAAGAAATGTGTGTCTTTAGAATGATCTTGCACCCACCTTGGAAACAGGATACAGATTTCATTTAGTGGGGTTTTCAATACCTATCTCTCCGGGGAACCCAGGACTTGCCACCCTGCATTGGACCTGGGGTCCACCTGGTTCAGTACATTGCCTCCAACAGCGACCACAATCAGATGCTTCAGGGGAAGGTGTGAAAATCTTGCTGGGATTTTCTATAGTACCTATCAAAATAACTGATCATGACTTCCCATGTAAATTACATATGCACTGTGAGATTCTGCATGCACTTTGTTAATTTTCTGTTGTCCCTGTCATGATAAAAGAGGATTTACTCTGGATATATTTTGTTATTCGTTTCTTACTTTCTGTCACACATTAATCTAGGGTTATTGTGGCAAAACTTGTAAAAAAGGATGGTTTATAATGTGTCTTGAACATGGTCAGACTCTCTAGAGGAGATCAGGCCAATCCAAACTCATTTTACATCCTTCAGTCTTTGGTTTTCAGGTGGTTCATTTTGGGCTTTGTGGGCACTTCTCTGTAGAGAAGTGCAAATGTCAGATCCCTTGTCTACCCTGGAAAGGGTTTGCTGGTAGAGGAAGTGAAGACACAACTTATACAGCCAAAAGATTTATTTTGCTTGTATTCTTTGTATCAGTTCTTCAACCAAAATAAGCTATACCAGCAAAAGGACTACAGTATAACCTCAGAGTTACAAACCCCTTTTGAATGGAGGTTGTTCATAACTCTAAAATGTTCCTAAACTCTGAACAAAACGTTATGGTTGTTCTTTCAAAAGTGTACAACTGAAATTGACTTAATACAGCTTTGAAATTTTACTATGCATAAGAAAAATGCTGTTTTTAACCATCTTAATTTAAATGAAACAAGTACAGAAACACTTTCGTTACCTGGTCAAATCTTTTTTAAAAACTTTCCCTTCATTTTTTAGTAGTTTAACATAGTTTAAACATACTTTTAACATAGTACCGTACTATATTTTTTTCTCTGATGCTGCCTGATTGTGTACTTCCGATTCCAAATGAGGTGTGTCATTGGCTGACATAACTCTGGTGTTCATAACACTGAGGTTGCACTGTATTTTAATGTGTCAACACTAGGGCTTTTGCTGGCATAGCTATGTCAGTTAGGGGTGGTTTCACACTCCTAATCAATATAGTTTTACCTACAAAACTTTTTAACTGTAGACCAGGCCTGACTGTATAATGAGTGAAGATGTATTTGCTGATCAAGTTGGTCCTGAATATCTGATATACTTATTAGGACTAATATCTTCAATTGGCAGTAAAAATGTACATGGAGCCAGTATGGGGATCAGTGCACAGGACACAATGAGCTCAGGGAGACCCATCCCAATGAGCAGTTGGGTTTTTGTGTGCTGTGTGACCTAGAACCTCTGTACTTCTTCCAGTGCACCTAATTACACCGTGAATTACAGTCTATTCTCCAGGACTTTGTCCAGATCAGTTTTAAATGTCCCAAGTGACAACTTTCATCACTTTCTTTGAGAAACTATTCCACAGGTGATAACTACTTCAGTTCTGCCTGCCAGCCTTTAACTAGAAGAAATGGGCATTGCTGGGAATAATTTGCTTTTCGGGGGATCCATTCTGACACACTTGAAGTGCACAACAAGCTATAACACACAGCCTATTGTGCCTAACTGATTCTGTATATAGAATGTGGACATTACACTGCTGTTTATGGGTCAGTTCACACTTTGAGTGCTAATACACACATTAGTTGCTGATAATAATACTTAAAATATTTTTTTTACAAATCAGATTCCTGGTATATTTTGTCAAATGCAATGTCCAAGAATCTGTTATTAACAGTGTCTCTGATAATATATACTGTATTGCAATACAGAGGATCACTATCATAAATAAAGGGAGACATGGATGAATTTATAATTAAAAATGCACTAGAAATTACAAGCATAATTTATTTACTAATGTGCACTGGAATATATTTTCTGTGTAATATTTTAAAAGTGGCAATAATAATAGTAAACAAAATATTTTTCAACTAAAATGTTCATAAATATTAGAATTAAATATGCTATACAATAACTGCAGCAAAATTCAAATAAAATTCTTTAAATAGGAAAACCAAATTTAAAAGTATCACAAATGGTATCTAATATAATAAAACAAATGAAAAATACACTACAATAAAGGATATTCATTTTTATAAAACTCGTTTCAGATTAATTATTATAAAGAAAAGTGAGGTATGCACAAATTTTAAATAGGTTTCTGAGAAGAGATCTGGGTTCTATTCCCAGCTTTACTATAGATTCCCTATGTGACCGTGCTGTAAATACCTGTTGATTTTTTAACAACCCTGGCGCACACACAGTCTTCTCCATAGTTGAGGGGGCAAGCAGTGCAGGCCAAAAGCCAGTTTATCTAGCTCAACTGTTCGAATTATAGGTCATAAAAAGATTTGGATCCTTCACCTCAGATACGGTTTGCTACTCCCTTCAAACTTTCCACATAGTTGAATGTAACTGAAAAACACATTACATATGATATAGAAGAAAAGTATTTAAGAAAAGATAATGAACAATTGATGCAACAAATTGTAATTATTATAATCTGTACATGAGCAGCTGGCACATATTATTTATTATTTGTATTACCATAGCAGCAATGATCCCTAGTCATGGACCACAACCCTTTTGTGCTTGGTGCTGTACAAACATAATAAAAGGTAGTCTCTGTCCCCAAGAACTTACAATCAAAGCATAAGACAAGAGGCCACAGATGGATAGAGACACATAGGGGAATACAAGGAAACAATGAGACAATATTGGTCAATACGACTGACTGGTTTCAGAGCACCAGTGGCCTAACTACTGTTCACATTTTTGTAGGCATCGTGGCAAAGGTGAGTTTTAGGAAGTTAAAGAGGTTGCTTGGTGGATGTTTGCAGAGAGATCCTCCCAAGGGTGAGGGGCAGCACTGGCAAAGGCACAAAGGTACTTGTTTTAAAATTTAACAAGTGGACAATGGAGGCTGGTGTCAATGAGCAAGGTGGAGTTGACATCTTGATAGTGAATGAGAAATGATGGGTAGGATGGGGATAAGCCATGAAGGACCTTGAAAATGAAGACAAGTAGCTTATGTTTGATTTGATAGAGAAGAGGGTACCAATGGAGAGATTCAAAGGGGTGACATGATCAAAGTGACAATCTAGGAAAAATGATCTTTGCAGCTGCATTTTGAATGGATATGAGCAGGGCAAGATTGTATTTGCCAAGGACAGAGAAAAGGCAGAGTAATGTTTTGTAGAGCACCCCTTCTATGTCAGTGGGGCCATATGGCTCCAGCAGACCTGTGAGCATCTGTGAGGTCAAGGTCTATGGCACAAAGCCCATTTCCAGGCATTAGTGGGATTTTCAGGCTGGTGGGGTCAATTTTCAAAGCTAGTCCCAACAAGGAAACTGGCCCAGTCTCTTGGTACGGCCAAGGGTTGGGCCAAGCAGGGAGAGACTGGGAAGCCAGAAAAGGAGGGGTGGGAGGGCCAAGGGCACCTGTGACAACCACAGGGTCTGCAACTAACCCTGATTCATCACTAGTGAGGGAAAGGGGGAGCCAGCCACCCTATGGGTCCTGAACCCCAAGGACAGAGGGGGGAGGGGGAGTGGGGCATCCCACGGGCCTGAGCCCCAAGGACAGGGGGTGAGGGGGAGCTGGGCACCCTCTGGCCTGAGCCCCAATGATGGGGGGCTAAGAGGGAGCCGGGCACCCCACCGGCCTGAGCCCCAAGGACAGGGGGTGGGGGGGAGCTGGGCACCCCACTGGCCAGAGCCCCAATGCGGGGGGGGGCAGGCGACCCCCTCACGGCAAGGCCAGCAGCAGCTGCAGCGCGGATAGAGAGTAGCGAGCCCCCAGCACAGCTGAACTGTTGCCATAGTAACAGAGAGGCGGGACAGCAGCGCCCTTCGCCCCCTGCCACGTGACGGTTCGAACACGCCAATCCCAAGTTTCGCAGGGAAGGGGCAGCCTCGAGCGCACGGCGGAATGGGCCCCGCCCCGCGCATTCTGATTGGCAGTGTGCTGTCTCAGGCCCGCTCTGATTGGGCGGCGAATTGGCAGCTTGTTGGAAAGGCGCCACCTTTCCGAGCGGCTCGGGCCCCGCTGGCCGCGGCGGCGCTGCAGCGTGACCCCCCGGGAGAAGCTTTAGTTGGACCTGCCCAGCGGGAGTCCAGAGAGACCACATGCCGCGATGGTGGCCACGCCCCAAAGGGCGGGGCCTGCAGCCTGATAAGGGGCGGGACGTTTGGAAAGGGGCGTGGTGAGGATTGGGTGGGATTTACCTGCGGGAGGGCGGGACCTAGAGGGGAGAGTGTGATGGAGGAGGGAGATGACACTATGGGGAGGTACCTGTAGGGGGATGGTCAGTGTGGGGGAGGGCTGAGGGAGGTGACAGGACACTGGGAGGGGGAGGGAGGGTCAGTGTGGGAGGACTGGGGGGGTGATAGGACACTGGGAGGGGGAGGGAGGGATGGTCAGTGTGGGGGAGGGCTGGGGTGGAGACAGGACACTAGGAGAGGGTGGGTCAGTGTAGGGGAGGGCTGAGGGAGGTGACAGGACACTGGGAGGGTCTGTGTGGGAGGGCTGGGGAGGTGACAGGACACTGGGAGGGGGATGGAGGGTCAGGGTAGGGGAGGGCTGAGGGAGGTGACAGGACACTGGGAGAGGGTGGGTCAGTGTAGGGGAGGGCTGAGGGAGGTGACAGGACACTGGGAGGGTCTGTGTGGGAGGGCTGGGGAGGTGACAGGACACTGGGAGGGGGATGGAGGGTCAGGGTAGGGGAGGACTGAGGGAGGTGACAGGACACTGGGAGAGGGTGGGTCAGTGTAGGGGAGGGCTGGGGAGGTGACAGGACAGTAGGAGGGTTGGTTAGTTGAGGGGATTGGGGGGTGACAGGACACTGGGAGGAGGAGGGAGGGCTGGGGAGGCGACAGGACAGTAGAAGGGGTAGGAGAGATGGTCAGTGTGGGGAATTGGGGGGGTAACAGGACACTGGGAAGGGTGGGAGAGTCAGTGCGGGGTTTGGGAGGTGACAGGACATTGGTAGGGTGCGGACGGAGGGTCAGTGTGGAGAGGCTGGGGAGGTGACAGGACACGGGGAGGGGTGCAAGGGAGGGTCAGTGTTTGGGGGGGGCTGGTGTTGGGTCATTGTTTGGGAGGGTTGGGAGGGGTGACAGAACACTGGGAGTGGTGAAAGGGAGGGTCAGTGGCGGGAGCTGGGGGGTGACAGGGCACTGGGAGGGTCAGTGTGGGGGGTTGGGGGTGACAGACACTGGGAGGGAGGGTCAATGTTTGGGGTGACAGAACACTGGGGGGGTGGGAGGGTCAGTGGAGGGGGCTGGAGGGTGACAGGACACTAGGAGGTGGGTCCAG
>NC_048314.1:24670424-24696500 GCF_013100865.1 Trachemys scripta elegans
AGGGTGACAGACACTGGGAGGGGGTTGGGGGTCAATGGGGGTGACAGATATTGGGAGGGGGGTCAGTGGAGGGGGTTGGGGGTGACAGGACACTGGGAGGGCGTTGGGGGGTCAGTGGGGGGAGTCAGTGAAGCAGAGATGGGGTGGAGGGAGGGAGGAGTTAGTGGGGAGGGGAGCAGAGGGGCGTGGTCTCCGCCAGGATTCTCGGGTCGCTCCTGTCGGGAGGGGCGGGGCGGGAGGGGGCGTGGCTCCGGCTGGGTGCCCCGGTCTCTCTCAGGAGCAGCAGGGGGAGCGCCTCTGCCTAGCTCCCCCGCTCTCTCTCTCTCTCTCAGAAGGGGAGGGGGAAGGGGAGGGCAGGGGGCGTGGCTCCGCCTGGCTCCCACGTCCCCTCGCTCGCGCGCTCTCTCTGCCTCTCTCCTCCTTCACAGGGTGACACGTCTGCAGGGTGAGTGAGTGGCATTGGCAGACTGTCAATCCCTCACCAAAGCGGCCATCAAACAACATAAAACACACACAGTCACTGGGCTGCTGGGCTCATAAATTCCAGCTGGCTGATATTTTTGCACATTGCTTTGCAGAGAGTGTGTAATTAATTTTTTTACAGTTCTTTCCCCTTTATTTCCGCTCTTTTCTTTGCACAAGTTCAAACTTTTGATAGCTGCAATTTTGCCCCCATTGTACAGACTTGGGATCATTTGTTATTTTTTGGGGGGGGAGGGCAATTAATTTTTTTCATCTGTGTTTGTGTTTTCTTGGGCTTTTTTTAATGTTGCAATTTGGGGATGGGGGTGTTTGCTTGGTTTGTTGTGGTTTTTGCTGTTTGCCACCCTCCTAACTTTTTAAGGATTTGAAAGCAAGTTTTTTGTGTTTTTTTTTTTTTAATTTGTCTTTTTTTTTGCGAAGAAGATTTTTTTTGGACAAGTGGAGGAAAGACATAAAAAGCAACAATAAAAATAAAAAAGAAGAAGAGAGAAAGAAAAAAGCTTTGGAGGAAGATTGTACGAGGGAGAGAAAACTGCAAAGAAACCTCATCAACTCATTTATTCAAGCCACAAATATCATAATTATGATGAAAGAAGATTGTAACTAAAGAAGGGAGTGATTTACTGCATTGGAAAGAAGAGAGTGGAATAAACAACTGAGATCCGGTGAAATACTAAATACTGATTTTTTTTTTTAATTTGCGATCGCAAAATAACAACAAACAGGAACTGAAATTGACTACAAGAGATTTATTTGCATTTTCTTTTCTAAGCACAAACCTCCTTCCTCTGATTGTGAGGCTGTTTTCGCCGTTTCTCCTGCTGCTATCTCTGAAAGTGCATTGATTGGGCTGCGGTAGGAGGTATGGATGATCAGTCCAGGATGTTGCAGACTCTGGCCGGTGTGAACCTGGCTGGCCACTCGGTGCAGGGGGGGATGGCTCTGCCTCCTCCCCATGGACATGAAGGGGCAGACGGCGACGGCAGAAAGCAGGACATCGGAGACATCCTCCATCAGATCATGACCATCACTGACCAAAGCCTGGATGAGGCACAAGCAAAGTTGGTTTCGTCTAATTAAACCTTGTCTTTTTGTGTGTGTGTGTGGTTTTTGTTTCTCTCCCTCCTGCTCCTCTGCAGAGACCGGGCGTCTCACAATTAGAGCAACTTAATACTGTAGGAGAAATTGCAAGCAGCAAAGGCAAAATCAAAGTTGCTATTAATTATTTGTAAAATATAAATATGTGATGCTTGTACCATTGTTTTCTGTTCTATTTTATTTACACCTATGCGTGGAAGGCTGTTGCTCAGATATTCCCATTTCCATTTCCATGTCTTTAGACACTATCTGGTTGACACTCATTTAAAAATCACCATCCCGCAATATTTGTTCTTCGGGAGACTTTGATTTCTTGTTAAGAAGTGTAACTTTTTTTCTTTCCTTCTCTCCTGCCCCTGAAGTGGTGGCAGATGTATTACAAAGCTGACAAGATATTGCTTCAGGGAGAAAACCCTCAATGTTTGAAATCACAGTAAATACAAAACAAAGAATATGAACTCTGGAAGTTCTCCCCTGTAACAAATCAGTTCTAATGTAGAGGAATGGAAAGTACTCGAGACAGGCTTTGATTTATACACTTAGTATACCAGTGAATTTACATAAAGCTAATTTGACTTAAAAATAAACAGATGAAAAGAAACCTTTTAAACATGGCTTTAAAACCAAACTTCTGTGAGTGTCACAAGTCTGCAAGTGGCAGGCAGGCTGGGGCTACCTGGATCTTTTACTTGTCACCAAGTCCCTGCTTTGGTGATAAATGAGAGAAGGCATTTGAAACTCCCTTTTATTTGCGCCTCTTGTCCCTGAATTTAAATATCCTCACATTTCTTCTTAATGTTTGCTACTTTGCACACAATATGATTATGTTGCCTGGTAGTCTACAGGGCAAATATGTACCTCCCCCACTCGCAGCCAAAAGCTGTAGCCAAAGATTCCTTGTCACTTGTAATTAACTTTGCTTCCTATTACTTTCCATGGAATATATTAACAGTAAAATGCAGAGACACAATTAAATCATTTTATTGTGGAAAGACGCCATATTATCAAATAGCTTTTGTTAATACACTTGTTTTTTCCTATCTGTTTTTCAGAAAGCATGCACTGAACTGCCACCGAATGAAGCCTGCTCTGTTCAGTGTCCTGTGTGAAATCAAAGAGAAAACAGGTAAGAGACCAGGAGTAACGTGGCTTTAAATCGAACTCCAAATCGGTAAACATTGCAATACTTCTCGAAGCTTAGATTCTGCGAGCTGCTTTAGGCACCGCAGCCATCTTTGATCATTGCCTCCTTTCCTGCTTCAGATCTTGGGAGGGGAGGGGAGGGGGAGAATGTAATAAATCTGGAGCAAATTTTACAATTCATAATCCCGATGTAAAATGAAATGTAGATGAAAATGATCGTGTGTCACCGTCCACAGAGTAAATTCCCCCTCTGGCTGCAATCAGGGAAGTAACACCGAGCAACCAGGCTCTCTCCCCCTCTCTCTGTCTTGTTTGTATGTCAATTTCTTAAAGGAGCAATGTGAGACTGGAGAAGCCAATTGCAATGCAGAGTAGAGAGCAAGGGAAAAAACATAGCCGGCAACTTTCTGTTTGACTCGGGCCACCTTATTGTTTCTCTGTGCAATTAGCAGAATATATGTTATTGGACACATTCAGTTGACAGATTCAAACTAGTACATTATGTAGGAAATTAACTGTAGTCTTAAGAAATGCTAAAGGATGTGTGTGTATCTGTGTATAAATATGTCCACACATGTTCACATACATACGGATGTACGTTGTTGTATATAATGCATTTATTTTTATGTACATTTACATTGTGAGGGTTATATATGTACACGAGTATTTCTGTCTGTAGATATTGCTATTCATATCCATATATCTGTAGACAAAAAATTATACCAAAAAACACCCCTGAAGTTTTCTAGAAGATGTATTTCAATAATATGGACTAAAAAAGGGTAGAAGCAAGTTAGTAGCATATACTTTTATATATTTATAGTTAAGATTTTGAAAAGAGCATTTCAGGTGGTAACAAAATGTAATACCCATTTTAACAGTGTATTATTTAGAATTCTAGTTCTTGAGCTTGTTCTAAACATTCAGGTTAAAAGTGCATTAGGGGTTTAACCTAGATATATAATATTTTTCTTATAACAATAACACTTACCATTTATATAGCACTTTTCATCTTTCAAGTGCTGTACAAACATTAATCATTATATATATATATATATATATATATATATATATAATGTGCTATACAAAATATTTCTTCATATAATACAGAACATGTTAAAGGGGTCAGTAAACTTTGTAAGCATTAACACATCTAAATATACCATTCTGTCTGGATGCATCACATTTTAAGAGAAAACAGAACAAAAATGCTGTTGATGCTGAGGATACAAGAGCATTAACAACTAGACTGTACAGAGTGAAGTTAAGAGTGTAAAAGTGGTAGAATGCTTTCTGCCAATATTTGTTTGTAGGGAGCACAGCAAAGTCTTAATTTTTTTTGATGCAATAATATTTTAAACACCAGAATTTTTCTTCCCAAAAGTGTTGACAAACTAATTTTGTTAAGATATATTGTTAAGACACATTGAAACTTTATAACAGCTTGTGTGTATGTTCTTTGACCCCACTGACTTTAAGTGGAGAAAAATTAGTCACTTTTTAGAGGGGAGGATTTTGAAAAGTATTGTATGTAATATTATGAGAAGCGAGAGCATTATTAAGGTCTGTCTAACTTTAAAAAAAAATCTGTATGCTACCTTTTTAGTTATTCTTGAAAATTATAGTTCTCAATTGCAGTCTGAAGACAAAAAAAATACATATGACTACAGAATAAGACATCAAACATTAAATCACAGTGAATCTTAACTAAGAAACCCAAAAGTGCATAGTTCTCAGTAAATTATGCTGCTTAATGTCCAAAGGTTTCCTTGCTATCAGGACTCCACTTCAGTTTCTGCTGACAGCTAAGCACTGGGGTATTGACTGTGTTGTGAATATTAAGATTGATTCTGCTTTATATTGCATTATATTGCTCTGGATAAGGGGAATGATTTCCCCCCCTCCCTACGCCACACACATACACCCTTTGTGCCTTGATCACAGTTAACCCCCCCCCCCCCCCGCTTTGGTTTATATTTGTTTTCTTGTCTTTTTCTAAACTTTTTCCCCAGCCAGCTCCAGAGCTAACCAAGCAACCTGCCTTTGATGTTTAGACATTTTGCAGCAGGCAGATTTCAATTAAGAAGGCGTAGGTCCTGCGATCACTTATTTGCACAGGGCTTAGCCTCACTGCTTTGAAAGGAAAGTATAGTCAACCACATGTCAGAGGTGAGTTGAGAATTAAAAAGTCTTTTCAGAGACAGGGATTACTGGCAGTGGGTGCTTGGTAAGGCCATTGCTGTTTCAGAAGCGAGAAGGAAACTGACAAGGGAAGAGATTTTGTGATTTCAGATGTTTCTGGGGATTTCAGTGATAATTTGTAAATTGAGATCTTGTTTTTGTGTCTTGACTTGTGGAGCCAAGTTTGCAAGTTATCTCTTTTGTAAAATAGCTAAGAGCCAACAAAGAGTGAAGGCGTCCGTCTGGCCAAAGGCGAGATCCTGCCAGCCCCAGCAACTGGGAAGGGATAGGATTATGCACTGAGTGATTGATGGAGGTAAATCCACCCCCCCTCCAAACTGTTCCCATAGGGGGATATTCACTCAGAATCTCCCAGTTGAGATTAAATGACTGTATAGACATTAGTAAGTGTTACCAAAGCAAAGCAAATGTGAAAGTAATTTCTAGCATATTTTCTCTGCTCTGTTTCAATGAGAAAAAAACTGCAAATACTCATCTATTGCCAAACAATTCTGAATTTGTAGGGTAAACAGTTTGGGATGCAATTTAAGTAGGGGTTCTCCCCCATTGGTCTTCACTGCCTTTTGCTCAAAATAATTTAATCAAGATGCAATTGGATTGTGCCTCAATACTTAATTATTTGTAATCTGAGGAAAAGTTTACCTTGGTGTTAGTAATGGAAATTACTGTCATGGTTTATCCCTACCTAGTTTAAGGAGACAGAAAGAATCTAGCCTCTGCATAAAGTGTAATTTCAGTCAAGTCTTTTCAGAAATAAGGAAGTAAGTAATGCAACTGTGCAGACATTTTTATATTTAATTGCATTCATTTTTAATACTTTGCCGGCGGATTATTATTGTTCAGCATAGCTAGTGAGGACTTTGCTAGATTGTTAGAAAGAGAATGTTTAGGGGAACCCCTGATTTCAGGTGAATTAACCATATCAGATGCTTGTGGATCTCAAAATACATTTCCTCAGGGGTTAGTATATGCATTATGTTTATTAAAGATTTTTCACTCTTCCTTATTTAGAACTAGGTAGCTGAAGAGTTTTTCTGTGAGATATTTCATCATGTTCAAAGTAATTAATTACAGAATCTAATCTGACATTTATTTTTACATTTAAAAAAATACTGTGTTCTGTATAAATCAACTTTAAAACAAACAAACAAATAAACATATATTGGTATGTGCATTCCTATAGGTAGCCACCGGGTAGCAGGTTTTCATAAAGATGACTAACTGCCACTTATTTATTTATTTAATACAAAGAAAATTGAGCCCCAAAGTTTTACTGAAGCCCCTCTAGTAAAATAGGAAGATAAGAAAAATGGGTCTGTCTAGTGGCCGCGTTATGTTACATTTTTATCTGTATCTGTTCTAATAGATGTCACTCCAGAATCTTAAGTTGTATGCTTAATGTGGAGTCACATCTGTTGCATACCTTTGTATCAATCTTTCTGTCCTATCGATATCATAGTCTGATGTATGTATGTCATTTTGTATGTACATTGTTTACTGTTAAGAAAAGCTTAGATTCAGAATCTGATTATCCTTACACTTTAGTAAATTTCTATACCTGAAGTACTACATTTACGTATGCAAATATAACTGAAAATATATTAATTCTGATGTTCTTAAAAAATGGTTAGGGAATTGCAGTTATTTCCCAGTGGAATTCCATATTATTGAGCTGTACTGATAGATGATCTGTACCATCATAGTTTCTTGCCTTTTTATGTTGTTTTTAAAAATTATGTTAAAAAAATCCAAACAATGACAGCTGCCAACCAAACCCTAATTTACTGTCACCACAGACCCTAAATAGCATTCATTTACTAGTAATGCCTAATGGCATACATGATGGTTTGCCAGATTTGTGGCCTTTCTGAGGCTTATAAGCAGGACTGACTTGGGAAGATCATAAAACTTAATGAACTTCTCGACTGCAGGAGGTGTCCGCAGGGGAAGAGAAAGGCCTGCTTGGCTGGTTGGGCTGGTTGAACTATTTTTTATGTCTAAAGAGAGAGGGGGGGAAAATGATGATTAAAAATGTTCTGCCTTCATGCAGAGTTTTGTTTTGAAGGATGAAAAGATTTTTAGATATGGTAAACAGATGAATAGTGAAGTTAACAATGAGATTAATTTCTTGCTATTCGCCATGTAAGCTGAAACCTTTATTTTTATTGCTACAACTGTAACTAGCCATCCATCGCCATTCTGATGATTAAAGGGCTATCTCATGCCCTCACTCCACAGCAAAACTCTTACATGGCCCAATTCTTTGGAGGTTTTCAGGAACACCTCTAAGGATTTCACAGTATATCAGCCAAAGTAGCCATTATATAACCAGCATTGGAAAGGCTTCATATTTTCCCCCTCTTGCAGTAAGAATTTGAAAATATCAATTTGGATCTTTTTAACTGAACTGCAGGATTATTTTCTTACATGAAATTCATTTTAACTTTTCAGTATTTGAAAACTATCATATAATGCCAACAATTTGCAATAAAATAAAACAACCCCTAATTCAATGTTAAAAGATAAATGTGGAACAGTATAATAACATTGTTATAATTTATCTGTTAGCTATTTTTAAAATATGAAATTGCAATGTTATTCAATTGAGATATTTAAAAAGAATAGGAATATGCAGTCCTCATATGTCCTTATCAAGCCCTTTAGTATAATTTTTAATTTACTTTGAGTAGGTTAGAAAATGAACAATGTGGATTAAAAATCTACATCTTTATTTTCGTGTGGGATTTTTTTCTTTTAATATTCAGAATTTTAAGGAATAATCAACTAAAATATCACAAAATTCTTAAATGGTATATTTTAAAAAGTATTTATTATTAAACATATTCCAATTCATTACATCCAATAGTATGTTACGCTACATACACCACCTTAATGGTAATGGTATCACTTTGCCTCATAAATGTTTTACTAGTAAAAATTAAATTGAATTAAATATCTGATTGCCATTTTGTCATCCGTTCCAAACCTACATAGAGACAAAATGCCATTTCCATGGTGGTTCTTTAGCCAGTGTGAGATTTATTTATTTATTTATTTATCTAATTTATTTAGGCCAAGAAAAAGAACGGCTTTTGTGATTTCCACCCCTCCCCCCCAACAAAACATCTGACATTTTGTCTTAGAGGACTTGTTACTGCATACTACCTTTACGCCAAGCCATTTAGGAGCTCCTTCATATATTTAAATAACACACAAGCTTTCACTTGATTACAAGGATCTGTTTCCATACCATCTCCCCTCCTCCCCCCCAAGATAAAATTAGACCTATTTTTCAATACTAACTCAGTATGAGCAAGTAATTCTTTTATTTTCTGCCTCATTTTTAGAAGGTTTCATTTTGTTCTTGAATATTAAACAAGCTTGCACATTTGTAAATATTTTAAAATGATTAGGAGCTACCACCAGGTTTATTTTATGATCACAGTAATTTAAATAATTTATTTTTTATTTGGATTAAATAAATATAATAGTAGATAGTGATCCGAGCCATCCAAGGCCATCCCGTATTTTACAAATTTAATAGATTTGTCAACCAGGTTTGTACAGATTTCAGTGAAAGATACACACTTCCATGATTTGGATATTACGCTAGCCTGATTCAATTTAAATATTAATTTGTGTGAAACGTTAATGTATATTGCAATTTACCTTAGACAAGTATATGCAGAATGAAAATATGAAATTGCTTCAAATGTAATAAAAGGTTTAAATATACAAGCAATATATATTATTAATATATAATGCAATAAAGCAAGATTGTTTAGCTTATATTTATTCTGAAATTTTTAAACTGTTTTACAGTTCTGTGAGTGTCACATGTGATTATTTTTAAGTAAAATAAGAATGAATAATAAGTTCGTATACTAACTAGTCAAAATAAATAGGGACCTGAGTTTTTCTTTTCTTGTATAATTGATGGAATTAGATGTAGTTGTTTGTATTCTGTGAATTGACACCATGAGAAGAATGCTTTGTTTGTTTTCTCAGCAGTCATGTTTAATGCTATTCGCTTATCAAGGTGATCAGCATGGTTCAGATAACACATGCCTGACACAGCCTGCCTTTTTTCACCATCATGTTGACCTTTTGTCACATTTGCTTTTCTCTGGTAGGCAATTCATGTCTTTAAGTATGAATGGAGTAAATAATTCACATCAATATTTAATATAAATTATTAAAGTTTGTGTCAGCTCCTATAGTTCCTGCTTTTATAAAGTTAGAGTAGTACATCAACCAAACTGATGAATTACGCTTTTCAGCTGGACATTAGAGCTATTCCACTGTGTTATCTTTACAACCTAAGTAAACAAGGGACTTACATATGAAGGGAAATGAAGCTCCGTGCTTGAATACTATTTATATTTTTCAATAGGGGCTATGCATATTCTTTAGAAAGGGGGAAAATGCTAGCTAAATAGCTGTAGTATTTTCATTTGTGACTTCCAAAACTTTATTCTTATTGTTTATAAGCTGTAAATAGAAACATAGCAAACACCACTGAACTTGACATTTTCTTCCTCATCTTGTCATTAGCCTTACGTGAGCGCTTAAACTCTAGCCAAAGGTTTAGATTATGCTTACTTGTTTGTTTTTTATTTTGTTTGTTTTGGAGTTGTTTTCTGGTTTTTTTTTTTTTTTCTTTTTTCTTTGTAGCCTAATTTTTACAGAATCTTCTGGAGATGAGTGATAAATTAGTTCAGAGATTATGAAGTTTCTGATCTCTTCAGTCTTTGATTATAAATTATAACACATATTTTACAAACTGAATAATCTGTTATTGAAAGTAGACTGATTTTTTTAAAGAAAAAATAATTATTTGCAGCAGCATATTGCAGTGCATATTTGTTGCTAAAAAGAGTTGAAACAACATTTTGCACAGAAGCATATAAACAAAATCATTCTGAATTGATTTTTCTTATTTCATCTTAGTGTTTATTTAAATTCTGTTGTTAAAGAGAAATCCTATTTCAAGTTACACAGTCATGTGAAATTGTTGTACCAATATCAGAATCACTGAATAACATGGGTCCTATAATACTACAAATCAATCATTTTGGGAGTTTCTCTATCATTTGTTTACAGGTCAAAACTTCTTGTTATATTTATGTTATGCATCAATTTTAAAGCTAATCTCTTAGTCTGAATTGTCCAGCAGGTGGCTTTTCAAGTATGATTTGATTTTTATTTATTTATTGTAGGTACAAAAATGGATTAAATAATATTACTCTGAATTTAAAAAAACTGAAAAGAGTAACAATTTTGCTGTATACTTTTACATATATGACAGAGCAAATGAAAGTATCTGGAGATCTTCCACTACACAATCTAAATTAAGATTCTAAACAGGCATTACAGATGCTGGTAACTTTGGCAATTATCATTTTGTTTGGTGAACAGTAGTAAAACAGTGTGCGGTAAAAGTGTTTAGAGAGAGAGGATAAATAAATTGAACAGTTTTGCAATGCAAAGTGGTTTGTGGTGTTTTTGAGGATTTCTTGGCTCTTGCTTAACTGCTATTGTGAAGCCTGGAGCAGATTTTCCCATTGCTAATGCCCTAGAAGTATTAATTCACTTTGATATGCTAATTAGAGGGCATTATGCAAGAAATGAGATTAAGTGGCAGCATGAAGCCATTTGCCTGTCAGTAAATTGAGAGCTTTAGCATCAGGAGGAGCTTTGTTTTTTCTGAGTTTCTCTTGGTTTTGCATATAAATAAAATTGATTGAAAGGTCTAGAGAAGCTTCTAGAACATTGGTGATTCTTTTTCTCTTTCTATGATTATTTAAACTTCATGTTAAAGGCTTTCTTTGAATATTAATTGATCTAATGGGAGATACTGAACATGAAGAATTTCATTGTATTCTCAGTTACTGTACCTTAACAAAAGAAAAGTATTAGAATTCTTTGTGTCATCTGATTTTTGTGGCATTATTTCAGAGATACCTTACAACTTTGTATTGTATTGTAAACTCTGATCAGTGCTAACTATTACTGGGCTGATGTTCTTGCCAGTTTTAGCACAACAAAGGCCTGATTTCAGAGGTGCTAAACAGCAGAAGTCAGTGGTAAATGTGGATACCTGGGGAATCAGGCCTTGAGCTTTTATCATCCCAACTCAGTTGTAGGGTTGTTCCATAAGTTCCATTATGGCTTATGTAAATTGCAGATCTATTTGGGGGAGGAAGAAGTTGTAACACTGGCCATAGATTTTATTCAATTGCCAGAAAACTATATTTGAAGTAACATTAAGGGGTTGACTTAAATCCATAAAAACAAAGAAAATTCTGAGTTACTGCTTAAACTCTGCCCTTAACTCAACCCATTGAACCTATTTATTAGAGTATATATGAGTTGTAAGATAACTGTGCTGAGACCCCTGCAGTATTATGGCATTGTGGGATGAGTCAAAGATAGTCTCTGATTTAGCTCAAAATTTCCTGGCTCTTGTAGCTTTAATTCAGACTCTGGTGTCTCTTAGATACAGTTGTGTTGTTCACTTTCTCCTTTCTTATGGAAATACACAAAAATATCACAGAAGTAATGCAGGACAATGAAAATTTTTTAGTATCTCTGGCCCTCTCCCTGATTGCTCGTAGGGTATGAGGGTTTGTATGTCTCCACTGTACGCATCTCCTTCATAGATCATTATCTTAAAGCCAATCAGGGGGTAGTTTTAGAATGATCATGCTTGTGATGAGCCCCAATAATTAAAAAAGAAGCCCCAGTGCCTCTCAGTGTGGGGCTCCATAGTTCTGGCAGCTGATTTCTAACACTGTTGGGGAATTTCTAACATCATAATGTAAGATACAATAAACTGTAGTGACTTCTTCAGAGCCATATAGATTATCAAGTCATTACAACTGGCATGCAAACCATGGTGTCTGTGCTCATGTGTAACTTCCAGTAATATAAATAGTAGCTACAAGCATACCCATAGAGGGGAGAATAAAGACCTCTCTCTATTGATTAAGAATCCTTATTACATTTTTTGTGAAATGTGGTTACCATATTGGCCCATTAACTGCTTTTGTAAATGAAATAATTGGTTATTTTTAATCTCCACCACCATCTGAACTAGTTGAACAAATAAATCTTCATTAGGAATTCACAACCTGAAAACTTTCATTAACAAAATGAAACCATTTTGGAGTTAGATGGGAAACAGAATAGCTTCTGAAACCACAAAACCAAATTTTCTCATAAGAAGTAACCTAATGTGCCAAGAATGAGTAAATGTTCACTTTCACGTTACAACCTCTTGAATAAAAATGCTAAATAATGAACACATTAACAGGCCTATCTTAACTATATCCTTAATAACGCAGACTATGGGGCACTGAAAGGCAGTGTAATCTAGTATATAGAGTATACAGGACTGGGAACTTAAAAGTTTTGGATTTTAATCATTTGAAGCCCAGTCTTGTTCCCATTGAAGTTAGAGGCAAAACTGAAGTTAATGGAAGTTTTGCCACTGACTTCAGTGGGGCCAGGGTTTCACCATTTGTGTCTCAGCTGACCTCTCTATAAAATGGGCATATTATTTTCCTACTGTGGATCGTTGTAAGGATTAATCAACAAATGTTTGTACTATCTGTTGAAGTTGTAAAATGTTATGGAGGTCCTAAGTATCATTAAAATTGCTATGATATGTTATATATGAAGAAATATAGGAAATAGCAATCTATCAAATCAATTTCTAGTGGCTATTATTACTTAAATTATAGTATTCCTAAATGATGTCCCACCTATTGAAGGATAACTAGATTAAGCTTTACTTAGAGGATTTGCTTTTCTGTATATTAATTGGGGATGATAGTATTTTGAATCAGTCCTGTAGCAGAATGAAAACAGGGTCCTGATTTATATTTATTTTTATCTAATGATTTAAAAAAAAATAAAACATTGTCCACAATAGACAATGATTGGTGTTTTACTTTGCTGGTGATTGTTCACAGATACCATTACACAATTGGCAGAATATTTAAAGCACTGATTACAAATGTTTGTTGATTAAAGAAGCTTTTCATGCTTTTAGTGAATATTTGTAATTGTACTAAATAACACTGAGATGTTTGCTTCTTTTCTTATAAGTTAGATGCTGGTTGCAGGAATGACTGTCACTAGTAATAACACGTTACACTAGATTGTGCAATGATTCTTATTTGACTTCAAGGATATTTATTACCATTTTTGAACAAATTATACTAACATGAAAAGTTGTGGAAATGATTGTGCACTAGATAAGGTGATACATTACAGGAGTGGTTCGGTTTATGGAGCTTTATGCTGAGGTTTTCTCAAAAATTATAGCACAGTCCTGTCACTATAAAACCCAGTGATACAGTTGGTAATAACATACAGTGGAAGTATTTTTAGTTTTCACTTGTTATTCAAATAGAGTAGGAACTATCAGATTTTCTACCTCCTATTTTTTCCCTTTGTTGCAATCTCTCTCTCTCTCTCCCCCTTTGTAAGCAGAATGTCTCAGGTTTTGGTAGTGACTGCAGGTAGGTAGGTAGATTTCGGTAGTGACTGCAGGTAGGGCCCTAAGGGTGAAATCCTTACCCCTCAGAAGTCAATGTGAGTTTTGTCAGGAGTTCAGGGTGAGAAGGATTTGGCTGGTAAGTGAAATTTGCCCCAGTGCAGTGAACCCATACAAGTCCTTTGGCACCATTAAGTCCAGCGTTAAAGGTTCAACTAGTGCATAGGCCTTGTGTGAGTGAGCCTGTTGCACTGGGGTAAATTTCACCCTCAGTGAGTTGCTGAGAATTATTTCTTTCTTCCTCTCCATTTGTTGGGGCAGTGATGTGATATCAATATGAGCCTTGGGAACTTATTGACTTATTGGTTCTTGACCTTTTGACTGTGACCAAGTATAGAAATTGAATGTCTGAAAATTAAATGATAGGCTCTATATACATAAATACTTGGATGTCAGTGTATTACATGAACTAATTTTGGTTTACTTAAATTTATGGCATTTTGTGTTCAATAAAGGAAATATTTCTTCCTTTCAATATACTGAGAGTCTAATAATATTGTAGTTGCTAGCACTAAACAAATCAATTTCCTGTTACTGACTGATTATCATAACAGCTGCTGTTTAATCACCATGATTGTTATGTAACTTTGAAATCTCTAATATTTTGGAAAGGAGTAGGCAGCATTGTGGTGCGTGTGTAATGATGTGATGTCATTGCACTGGGTTGGAGATAAAAGTCTACACCGCCTGTATTTAGCGTATTTCTGTTTAATGGGTTCTGGAAACTTGGAAAATATAAACAAGTTCCCTACTTAAAAACAGGGGCTTTTTTTGTGAAGAGGAGGGAGGGTGAGAATTGTGGTGGTGTTTTTTTTAAGTGTGCTGAATGTTAACGTATTAGATAATTGCAAATTAGAATGGCCTTTGGAAGGGTATTTCTTTTTCAGTTCCAAATAATGTAGCATGAGAGGGTTAAATGACAGTAATATACTTTTAGTCACTAATTTATATAAATAATACACTGGTTATGTATATAAAAACAATACTGAATTTTTTTCTCATGAGAACTAAAAAATGGGGGCCTTTGAAACAAGTCTGATAGGGTTGGGAATATCGTTCTCTCCAAGTGCAGCAATAAGGCAGTGGTCAGCACCAATGTAAATATTTGTACAACAACCATGTTCTACAGACTTCAATTTAATGGTAAAAATCTGCCCTAAATGCCTCAGTAAATATAGGCTGAAGAACAGAAGCCTATTCACTGAAGAAACAATTGACTTTAGCTTCTTTGTTGTGCAAGTGGCCCCCAGTGATGCTACTGCAAGGACTAGATAGAGCGGAGGAGAATGGCTGCCTCCTGGCTGGTGGGCTGGCAGTCTCACTGGCACTGCCAAATGTACTTCCTATTTGTGGTGCAAGGGAATTGGAACAGTGAAGCATTTATCATCCCCTTCCCTGCTCTTCGTGCACGGGAAAGGGGAAGTTGTCAATGAAAGAAAAAGAACTGTAATCGCACATTTACATATGCTTCTAATTGTTGATTTGGGGATTTTCTATGAATATAGCTTCACAAAACAGATGCTGTTTAAGAAAAGGGGGAACATAATTTTGTGGGCAATGAATTAAGTGTTTTTGTGGCCCTCTCATCCGTAGCTAGGAGCAGTTTGTGGACCGCGTCTGTGAACGCCGCTCATAATTGTTTTTCACACATAAGTTATGCAAATGAGCTTTTATGGCAACTGGCATAACAATTAGCATCCTCCAGCAATATTTTAGCAGGTTAATTGCAAAATTTCTAAATTGTACATCTGACTTGTTAATTAGGCATGACAGAGGTGGTAAAATAGTTATCTTCAGGCAGTGGCAGCCAGGAGCTGCTTGAAATGCAAAGAGCAACGATTGATTGGATTTGAGGGTTACAATTGTGGGAGCACTGCTGTTGTCAAGTGCCGCTGAGCAGCTCTGCTCGATCGGTTGCCTCAGAGCAAGAACCACGTCGTTGCTGAGAGTATCCTGCCATTTACAAATCTGCTTTATTTAACTCTCCAACTCTCTAAATCCCATGCATGCTTTTGCCTGCCTCGCATATTTTGCTCCATCTCACTGTCATGTGAAGGTGCAATCTGTACCGCTGAAGAAATAATTGCAGTTTTATTTACAAATGCAACCAAAAGTTTAGCTACCACCGGATTTTGGATTAACAAATACTTTTTTAGCCCAAGTGTAAACACCACTGCCTACCCTCACATCTTCATGTTTACCAAAAGTTAAACCCTATTTTTGCTAAATTGCAGCCTTTGCTTCCTGATATTTAAATGCAATGTTGATTATATTTTACAAGCTTTACTGACCGCCTATTTCTCTTAAATCCTTGCCTTCAAATATTATGTTTTATATTAATCCCATTAAAACACACAATACCCCCTTAATATCTGCAATAACCCTTTTTTAGGCTCTGAGGTATCTCTGAATGATTAGAAAAGATTGTAATGGGAGTCCCTTATCCAGAGAATAAATTCAAAACATATTTTCTTTTCGGCAGTAGTGCCTGTAAAAAACAAAATGCTAATACAGTCCAGCAGAACAAGTACAGTATCTTTTACATATATGAATACAGTTTTCAATACGTTCTACATACTTTGACAGTTGATTTTGGCATAAAATACTTAGCTCCATACTGTTTTGATATTTAATAATTTAAATGGTGAGATACCTTTTCTAGCATTTTTCTTTTCTATGTGTTATCTTTGGGTATATATAGAAGTCAGATTGCACAGCAAAAAGCTTTGTTTGGTTGCACCATTTGTCATTAGCCTGCTGGCGGATTGGATGTTTTGTAGTTTAAATAAAGTGAATCAAATTTTACTATATATATCATACCTGCAAGCAAAGAGAATATCAAATTAAGCGTGTGTGAAATTTGATGTCCTCTTTGGCTCCGGCTACATTTTCTTGATTCAGCCACGTGGTGTTTAATATTGGAATTTTATATTTTCATTTAAAAAGTAAATGTTCCTGCATGCATAACTGTTCTAATATTTTACATTTTCTTGTGACATGTGTATGTGGAGTAAGTGCCATTTATGATATGTTGTCATCAATAATTTTGTCACAGAGAATAAAAGCCTTTAAACTCATCCACCCACTGGAACGTTTTATCATATTTATTTTAAGAGATATGAAATTAGCAGAACAATTGAGCTCTTTGTATGTGGGAGATGCAAATGTAACTGAATATTTACCTTTAATGAAGGGCAACATAAATATCTCAGTATCAATAAATTATACACAGTGGTAGAGTATTCCATAGACACCTAATAAATAGTTCCTGTTTTTTCTAGATCCTTGAACTGCATTATCTTTTAGCATGGTTTAATTTACAACCAACAGTGAAATAAAATATTTGTTAACTTTTTGAAATATGATCTTTTGCAATTGAAAATATTGTATTTTGAATAGGAGTAAAACATGTTTCCAAATCATTACATTTACTGATTAAATGCTCACTTACTGTATTCAACAGTTTAAGGAAGAGTTTACTACAGTAATACTTCAGTGGATAATATTTGGCATGGAGTAACTATTTTAATGAGGGTCATTGGGAGAGATTTCAATAAGGGAAATTTCAGGTGTATTATGGCTTTTGTCTTGTCACAATGCATGTCTCTATAACATGAGAGAGAAGTTATAGAGCAGCACTCATCTCACTTAAGACCATAAGAAACTCCCTAATAAGTGTGAGAAGAGAGAGACAATAGAAGGTAGCATTGTATGTTCTTATGTTTTAGCAAGCTTGGTAAGTAAATATATTCTGTAGTTTAAATGTACATCACATTTTAACTGTCCTAATATTGATCATCCTATGGAGGAATTATATTGAAGTCTAGTAGTTATTAGTGTAAAGAGGGTCAGATGCAGAGACTGGTACAAAGCAAGAGCTCTCATGGTAATGATGCTGCTATTTATAGATCCCCATTTCATTAGTTGCAGAGTTTCAGAGAAGAGATTTTCTCTAGGGGAAATGGATACTTGAAGTTCATTTTCTTCCTGATGCACATTAAGGCAGAAACATGAACAACCTTCAGGATAGGGCACATGATTACAGGATTTTGGACTGTTTCCCTTAAATATATTTGCAGTAATACACAGTACAGATTTAAAAAGTGCTAGCAGGTTTTCCAGCTGAGCTTCATTTTCCACATACCCTTTAGATTTTTTTTCTTTTTTTAGAAGAATTTATGAAAAATTGGTACCATGCCAATAAGCCCAGCAGTGTTGTTAATATTTTTCTTTTTAAAAGAAAATATACAGATCTGCTAAGCAGCTTGACTGATCATAAAAGCTGTAGTTTACTACAGAATATCTACCTCCAGAACATACACGGTACACTCCCAATTATCAAACTGTATTATGTTCCCTGATATTTATTAATTATCATGGAAATGTCTTTGAATACCTAAAACCTTGATTATCCAAACGTATTCAGTGCCCCCATGACATTCAGATAATCGAAGCTGCACTATAATTTTTGTGTGCATGAGTTTCTAGTGCTTGTCTTCTTGGAATTCTTGACATCTTGAATTATTTTTTTTCCTTTAAGAGAATATTTACTTAGTTAGTATTCACTTAATTAGAACTGACTGTTTAATGTTTTCTGGGAGGGTATTTATGGTATTTTCTTTGCCATATTTGCATTCCAGAAATTAAGTCCCCATGCCATTATTCGGCAAGCCTTTCATACATTAGAATGATGAATTGAAAGCAGAAATGGGAAAAAGACTGCAATGCAATGAAAATTTAATCAGCGTCTTCTGCTGCTTTAATAAGGCAAATAATTCTTATTGGCCGCTGCGTTAAGGTTTCTAATATTTAATTCATAACAAACCTTGCATTATTCTGCAGCAGCATCGACAGCTCCACTTTGCTGCCTGCCAACAGGCAACCATAAAAACTTAAAAGCAGATGTAAATGTCTAAAACAAGGAGAATGATTAGATCTAAAGCGGTCAGAAAAAATCAACAATATTGCCAACAAGTTTGATAAATCTTTACATGCTGTTTAGTAATACACCAAATGATATTAATTAAACTCATTAAATGTGTTGATTTTTAGGGATCGAGGTAACTTTTATGAAATGTGAAATTTTATAGTTCCCACAACCCCCCAAAGGAAGCAGATGCAACAGTGTAAGGATACTTATTACTAACCAAACTTGAACTGTGTTATTGATGTTGGAGTACCCAGTTAATTTTCATATATAGGAAATCTATTGCAATGTAAAACTGTAGTCAGATGTCCCATATATGTCCTATGAATAGTATTATCAGAATGAGCTTGTGTTCCTTTGCTTAATACTAGCAATATATATATAATGCTAGTATTAAGCAAAGGAACACAAGCTCATTCTGATAGTACTATTAATTTCTCTCTCTCTCTCTCTAATACTAATTTTAATTGATTTTTTTTTTTTTAATTCCAATAGGGAAAATATCCTTTTAGTTTATAAACCTTTTCCTAAGGCTTTTTTTTTTGAGATCTGGGAATATTATTCTGAATTGCCTTTAAATGTAATTGCAAAATTTGCCACATTGAGTTTTTCACTTCAGATCTAAAAAAATTAGCTAAGATACTGCTAAGATTTAATGTAAACATGCTGTATAATTCCAAAGGATGTGGCAGAGTGTTTTGTAGTGTGAGGCAACAGAAAATGGCAACCTGCCAATGCTAGGTGCAAGCTCTTGTTACATAGAAGGGTTGCGCCTGTTCTCATTTCTTCCTGAAATGGCTTAATTGGTGTCAGCACCCCAGGGATAAAGGCCTCTAACACTGAAATCCACACGATTCACCCTGTCTCTGCTCGGTGTAGGGAAACTGGTAACAACTGGTGGTGAATGAGGAGTGAACGGTGCTGTAACAATACTCGATGATGTTTGGGATGACAGAAATTAATACGCACTTGCTTGAAGAAAGCAATGATTAATGGCAGTGAGCAAGGGAATGCTGTCCCTCCTTTAACTCCACTTTGATGGGGATTGAAAAGCAAAAGCCTGTTTTCATTCTTTCTCGAAGGCAGAGGTCACCCAGAGTACATTACAGCAATTTTTCCTCTCTGTTTTTTATTTCATAAATATTATGATAAGCACAGATTAGATAGATTTTCCCCCCAAAGGCTTAAGGATATTTTATATCTGTTTGCTATTTGTGCTTAACAAAGATATCCTACATGGTTCATTTTCCTTTGCATCAGAATAATTAGTATAATTAATAATTTTTTTTAAAAATCATAGTGCTTCTCTGTTTTTTACATGTGGAATTTCAAGGTCTTCATTTTCAATATGCTGATGGGTCAGAATGCATAAAGGAATATTGCCGAGGAGGGGGAAAAAGGTTAAAAACCTAAGTTTCCTCATTGAATTTTTGATGTAAATATATTTTGCAAGATCCTCGCACTTGTCAGCAGCTTTCTCAGCTATTTGATAAAGAATCTTTATTCTACAAGAAGACTGAAATAACACAACTGTGCTTTGGATAATGAATTCTTCATCTAAGAACTTTAAAACAAAGTACAATGTTGGCATTTTTTTCTTTGAGTGAGAAGGCTGATACATCTTTGGGATCCGACAGGAAGACATAAATTAATAGAGTTCTGGAGATCAGTTTCTCATTAATAATCCATTTTGTCATGGTTCTTGGCATTGTCAGCCTAGTAACTGGTTCATATTTTGCTAAGGGATAAAAGCATATGATGTCTTAAGGCACAACACAAGGAAAACGAGTTCATGATATTTTGGAAAAACTAGCTATGAAAAAATGATTTTGTTTTGCAGAAAAACAACATATCTATTTGCAGTTTTTAGGCATTTTTTAATTCCCAACCTAACCATTTATTTTTATAACATTAGCAGAAATAGAGCTCTGAATCAGAGACCCATTGGTATTTTGTAGTCAGTGCTTTGTTTTACTGCTGCCCTTCCCAGTTGTTTGTGGTTTGTTTTGTTGAAAAATTACAGTAGATCTCAGCCCTTTTCATATTGCATTTTTAGACTACATGGCAGACTGTGTCCAATTTAGAACAGAGGGTTGAACAATGCTGGCTTTTCCTTTGTGAAGGTAACCATGTAACTCTTGCCAATTTTGCCCCAGTCCAGACACTCGGAACATACTTGACAGACCCAGATATATTTTTTTCTGCAGTCTTCAAAATGAAAGAGATTGTGTTATCATCAGCATGATGACACAAACTGGAATCTTTCACCTTTTAAAGTTTTAAATCTAGCATCCTGTATATGTTAAAACTATGGCAGCACAGACAAACAATGCAGCCACTTAAAAGGTGTTAAACTTGCAATGTCAACCCAACTAGAGAAGGATTTTGATCTGATTTAGCTGCGTGTCCTCTTTTTTTTTATTGTAATTTACATTGAAAAGTGACATAATGCAGCTCTCGGTGAAATCATGCGATATCTGTCTTTGGAGCATACTGTATCTTAGGAGACTTGTCAGGCACTCAAAGGGGAAAAAGAAAGGGAGGAAACCAGCCCAAACAACTTAGCTATGAGATGTAGCCTTTCCCGAATGTTTATCATTTAGCCAAAGGCCAGGGGCCTTCTAGGGAAAGATCTGAGGGAGTCATGGGGTCAGAGGGGAAGAAGGGGGCAGCAACCCTACTGGAGAAAAGGATGTGTCATGTGTTGGGAGTACAGCAGTGGCCAGCCAGGAACAATATGGCACGATGTGGACTCTCTCCTAGCAGAACATGATGCAGCCAACACATCTGCCAGCCTTTTATACAGCAAGAGGATTCATGGTGGGGAGAGAGGGAAGAGTCACATACATAACTTTAAAAAAGTCACAACAGGGCACATGGAATGCAGGAGGCATAAATACATCTCTTCTGATCCTTGTTCCATAGACCTGTGGGTCACAGCTCAGATAATCCTCAATGCAGTGCAAGGAGCTTGTGCTGTTACTTGCCAGAATGCTAAGTGATCTACCCATAAACATATACTTTCATTTTGATGTCCCCTTAACCTTCATGAGCATTAATATTCACTCATAAGAGGAACAAAAGGGATAAACCTCTTGACATGTCTTTCATGGACTTACTTGGGTAGGTAATTCAAAGATGCAATTTGTCCTCTTTGAGTGTTGGATGGAGGAGATGGTGGCATTTACCACTTGGTGTGGTTAGAAGCACTGTGTTTATTTCATCAACAGGAATATATAACCATTTACAGCTTTCTTCTTTGTCTGAAAACAGAGGAGGTTTGAATTATGAAGATTTAGAACATGTCTCTCTATACAGAGTTGCAAAGGACATTTGTCTCAGCACATTGTAGTGAAATTTTAAAGAGCAGGTTTTGACAGGAGACATTTTGCTGACACAGAATATTTTGTTCACTTCTGACTCTCAAATAAGTGCTACTTCTGTCATAATGATTGATTTATATTCGTTTTAGACCATACATTTCACATCCTTTTTTTTTTTTTTTTTTTAGAGCTTATGGCTACATTGTTGTAGAATATTACAGTTTTAAAATTGTTATGAGCATGGTATCAAGTTTCATATTTGACTAATAAAATAAAAATTGTGTATAACCGGCCATGCATATTTTGCAGTACAGTCTGTATGTAATAAAATCCCTACTGTGATTATCTTATAGAAAGACAAAATAAAGATGTTTTAAAATCAAAATGCCTGTTAAAATAAAGATGAGCAAATACTGAATTTAAGTTTAGCATAAAATGATTATTGATAAGAGCTCCTTCAGAAGCCTCACTCCTGTGTCATTGTAGGTCCTCTGCTGAGGTGCTGGGCCCCTTTAGCTCCTATTAAAATTGTTAGGAGTTGTGGGTAGACAGCACCTCCTAAAGGTTGGATCCTGTTGTGGGTTTGAGTCCTTTGGAGGTTTAAAACTGATGGTGCAATTTCAGTGGATTTGCGAAGTTCACATTTGCCCACTTTCTCCCCCCCTTAAACTTTACATCAAGAGTCTTAGCTTTTATGTATTAAAAAAAGTGCACTAAGCAACCCCCCTTTTATTTTTATTACTACTGCTAATTGAAACACATCCCTCCATGTAGCTGAATAATCCTTATTGAAGTAGGACCCTCTTTTGAAAGTTATGAGTTAGTAAACACAAGAGAGGCTGTGATTTCCTCAGGTAACTGGCATTTTGGGCTGAGCTGAAGCACCTGTAAGGAGTATGCTTTTATTCTTTGTTCTCTTGATTAACTTCCCAAGTGCCTTGATTTCTGTGACAATCCATAGGAAATGGCATCTCTTAGTTTATATGTTTTTGACCTTTGAGACACACTACCGTACACCATTGCATGCACTTCTTTTTGATACATGAGTGACGTTGGTAGCTGAAAAATGTCCTACTCCCAGTGTGACCATATAAATAATTGAAATTACTATATTAATTGGGCCTGGGGCTATTTCAAGGGGAGGCTCACAGCAGTGTTGGAATTATGCCAGGGATGATTCCCTATATCCAAGGAGAAGCCCTGGTGATGTCTCAGATGATAGCAAGTTCGACTACATGAAAATATCCCCACTTAGCCGAATTCCAGAGAGGTGGGGAGGAAGGAAGAATGCAAACTTTCTATTTACGAAGCATCACCCAGTGACGTTGCCATTCTTGGAAGTGACTGTCAGCTTTATCTGCTTCAAGGTTATTGCTATAATGCACCTTATGCTGATGAGCAGGAAGAGGATGATATTATCCCCTTCCCCCCCCCCCCCCCCCCCCCCAAAAAAAAAAACGACCCCAACACCAGGTCACTAAGATTAAAGGAAGGAGCATGGACCTGAAGTGAGATGACTCCACTTCGATCAATCCAATCTCCTGAGTCCCTCCCTGTATGTGAAAGGGAGGAGACTTTGTCATCTGCACTAGTTGGGGTCAGGTCACTGTGGGAAAGGTCACATTTGGATGTTTTTGGCCTCTGCTACCAAAAGAAAAACATACCAAGTTGGATAAATAACTCCTGGAGAAAGGAGAAGCTAATATTCAAGCAAGAGTTCAGAAAACATGCTTCCAAGATCTTACAGATTTTGGAAATATTTGACAATATTGGGAACATCAACTACTGATGAAAAAACCCCAACCCTCTCCAGAAAATCTTTCACAGTTGTGCCAAGAAAAGCAGCTTCAATGGAACATTTTCATAAACTATCATCAGTTATGCAGCAGCAGCTTCACAAATCAGAAATGATATCTTCAGGCACTGCTGTCAAGTGTTATTCAAATAATACCAGCCTCACATTTGAATAACAGCAGACATTTTGAATTAATTAATCAGATGAGATAGTCTAGGCCTTTTCTCATTAGTCTCTGGGTCAGGCATGGGAAGATATATGCGCTGGTGATGATATACTTGTCTTTAATCGTGATTTATGAAGATTTAGGATTGTGTGTGATTTGTCAAAGGTTCTGGGAAAAGGCTGGTGCATATTTCATTACCTAATCTGAGATTGATTTCATGATGCTGAGAGATATAACCCTATTGTTAGGATATGTGGGAAGCACAGGTAGGCACGGCATCCCAGGATTTTTAATGGCTTATCTTTGCAACTGTCAAACAATGCTGTAAACTTTTACTGCCAGCAGTTAACAATTCCTGCTTTAATTATAGGCAAATTCTTCATTCTGTCCAAAGGGGAAGCTTCAGTAGTTATTTAGTTAAAAAAGCAAAACAGACCTTGTATCTATGATCAAGTGTAAGTCATGGATAAAGTTGGCAAATTTCATGGCTTGGTCATGGTGAAAATATAAAATTTCATGGTTTGTAACAGATTAATAGAAAAATCGTATTAAAACTGTGCAAATAATAGAACAACAAGTAAGGTGAAGCTCCTTACGTGACACCTTCCCCCTCAGAGGGTTTATTTTTAGCTGAAATCGATATTAATAACACAAAGCTTTTACATAAGGATTCAGAAAATCTGTAGCACATGTTCTCTGGGATGCACTAGTTTCTCTTTGGCTTTACTAGTATTTGTTGATTAGTTTGGATCAAATAACTGTCAACTCAGTTGCAGTATAGCATTTGTTAGATACATGAAATACAGTGTATTTTGTATTTTAAATATCTCAAAACAAAATGTATTTTTTTAAAACATCATATACATTACTTATATAATGAAAAACGGTGATCAAAGATTCGTGTATTGGGAATAAGAGCTGACAACTCTGAACATTGGTGTGTTCTTACTACTCTAGGTCAGGAAAATGCACTTTCTGCTAAGTGCTAGATCCCCACAGGTTGTTGGCGATGAACTCCCAGTATGTACAGGCTCTGAAGGAAGTTTTATGATGATAGAAGCATGTCCCATGCCTTAGACTTGTACTGCCATAGTGTCATCTTAGAACCATTAATGCACAGTATTTTTCCTATGCAGAATCCCATCCAGAGGAAATGGGACATTTGCACCAGTCTTTTTAAAGGTTTTAGAGTGGTAGCCGTGTTAGTCTGTATCAGCAAAAAGAACGAGGAGTACTTGTGGCACCTTAGAGACTAACAAATTTATTTGGGCATAAGCTTTCGTGGGCTAAAACCCACTTCATCTGATGAAGTGGATTTTAGCCCACGAAAGCTTATGCCCAAATAAATTTGTTAGTCTTTTTAAAGCTATTTTGGGGCAGGGAGAGCGTTAGATGGAGACAGCGTGAATTATTGATACCTTTGGATGAGAGGCTTGCTTAAAGGTTCACTGGTAATGTCTCCTTTTCAAGAGAAAGTGAGCATGGACCTTTCATGATGTCCAGAGTTATTACAATGTCAGTAGAGTAATTGTAGCAGTTCCATTGATATATCCGTCCTCAGGGGACCTTTGAGTTCCATCTGATGATGTCAGTGAAACGCATGAGTACAAGCTGTAACAGTAATTTTGACATTGAATAATATCAGCAGAATTGCAGATCTCATATATTATCAATGGAAGGATATCCCCACCCCCGCCCCCAGAAGGGTCCAGCGTCATGAGTTAGTACAGTAGGGCTAGACCTTTGCTTTGTGAACCTACTTTCTTTTCTGCCTGGCATATTAATAGCTGTCATCTCAAATCGTCACTCCAGCTCATATGTTCTCATCTGTGTATTTAGATCATCTTTTATGACAAGAAATGGATCGTCTAGTTCTGAAACCTAGTGATCCAGCAGCTATTTACAATAAACAGGGTGGCTTAACACCGCAGGGATAGTGCATTAAGTCTGTTGCTCTTGAAAGTCTGTCTTCTGCTCCTCTCTCCATCTGATGGGTCAGAAATGACAAGCGGTGAAGCACAGTGAGTGGAAAGGTGCTGTGAGGAGGCCTGCTGGTGTATGGAATTGCTCTTCACCGTCACCAGTGAGGGGTGTTGTAAAGACTCTAGAGTACCTTGCCTAGGGTTACCATATCTAACAAATGAAAAAAGAGGACCCTCCATGGGCCCTGGCCCCGCACATTTCCCACCCCAGCTCCACCCCAACTCCACCCCTTCCCCGCCCCAACCCCCCTAACTCCACCCCCTCCCACTCCCAGCCACGCGAAAAGGGCTGCCCGAGGGCTACCGGCTTCACGGTTTGCCGGGCAGCCCCCAGACCCTGCGCCCCCGGCTGGCGCTTCCCCAGCGCAGCTGGAGCCCGGGAGGGGAAGTGCCT